>NW_025213732.1:0-859 GCF_004010195.1 Chiloscyllium plagiosum | reverse complement strand
ATGGTGTTGCCTTATTAATTACGGAGTCAGTTACTGGCGTAAGAAGGGACGATATCTTAAAAGGATCTTCGAATGAGTATTGGTGGTTACAGCTCAGGATCAAAACCATGGCAGAAACACGGTTAGAGATATATTATATACCCCCAGATAAAGGAAAGTACGGGAGCAGGTACATAATCAAGTTATTGAGGTGTGTAAAAACAATAATAGGATCATTATATTCAGGCATTTCAATTCCAAACATTCATTAGGTCAGTGATAACGTTTTATGAGGGGGCAGGTGTTTTGAAATTTATTCCAGAGAGTTTCTAATATCAACATAGAACAGATACAACAATGGGCAGTGTAGTGATGGGCCTCACTGTGGGGAACGAATCCAGTCAGAAAATATCACACATTTTGACTTTGCTAAGGAAAAGACCCCAAAAATGTTAGAAAGAATAAGAGCTTTTTACATTGGGGAGACAGATTTTATGGAAACAAATGACCGGATGTGGTCAAAGTGCAGTTGCTTCTGTGTGAAACCGTAGCAGGACAGGGGGAGGCGGGGATTGGGGATCATTTGACTAAAATTGAATTGATGACAGTGTCAGCCAAGCATGTTACACCGAAGATAAAATTTAGGAACACAAACCCAGAGAACCTCAGATGTCGACACGAATTCCGAACAGGATGAGAAAGGAAAGAGAAGCTTAAAGCAGGTACCAATTGAGCAGTTCAATGAAGGTCCTAAAAGAATATAGAAAGCGTAGGGACAAAATTAAAAAGTCAGTGGAAGAGCAGAAGGAGGGGTGATAAAACTTTAGCGGGTAAGACTAACAAGAATCCAAAGTCTTTTTTTTTGGTTTATTAAGGGGAA
>NW_025213731.1:34803-35494 GCF_004010195.1 Chiloscyllium plagiosum | reverse complement strand
ATCCCCACCAACTCAACCTCCACTCCCAGCACCTTCCCCTGCAACCGCAAGAAACGCAAAACGTGCGCCCACACCTCCCCCTCATTTCTCTCCAAGGCCCCAAGGGATCCTCCCATATCCATCAAAAATTCACCTGCATCTCCACACACAACATTTACTGCATCCACTACACCTTATGTGGCCTCCTCTACTGTGGGGAGACAGGCCGCTTACTGGCGGAACATTTCAGAGAACACCTCTGGGACACCCGCACCAAACAACCCAGCCGCGCTGTGGCTGAACACTTTAACTCCCCCTCCCACTCCGCCTAGGCCATGCAGGTCCTTGGCCTTCTCCATCGCCAGACCATGGCTACAGACTGGAGGAAGAGCACCTCATCTTCCGCCTAGGAACCCTCCAACCACATGAGATGAATGCAGATTTCTCTAGCTTCCTCATTTCCCCTCCCCCCACCAATCTCAGTGCCAACCCTCGGACTCAGCACCGCCTTCTTTGACCTGCAATCTTCTTCCGGACCTCTCTGCCCCCACCCCCACTCCGGCCTATCACTCTCACCTTAACCTCCTTCCACCTACGCATTCCCAACGCCCCTCCTACAAGTACCTCCTCCCTACCTTTTATCTTAGCCTGCTTGGCACACCCTCCTCATTCATGAAGAAGTGCTTATGCCCGAAACGTCGATTCTCCTGCT
>NW_025213731.1:32074-34017 GCF_004010195.1 Chiloscyllium plagiosum | reverse complement strand
TCCATGACTGTCATAATTTCGAAAGGATCTATTTCGTATCCCTCAGCCTCATCGTTCATGTGAAAGAAATGATTTATTATATTGTCCCGCATCATTTATGATGGAAGGTGGCAGGATTGCAGAGTTTCTGTCTGATCTGTGAGTGATGAAGTCAATTAGCCTTGTCTATCCGTTGCTTCTTATGGTTTCTGACATGCAACTCTGTCTGTGCCGTAGCTTCACCAGGTTGACACCTTACGTTTAGATGTACCCAGTGTATGCACTCATAGAACATAGAACATAGAAAAGTACAGCACAGAACAGGCCCTTTGGCCCACTAGATTTAATCCTAATGTCAAATATAGTAAATTAACCTACGCACCCCTCAACTCACTACTATCCATGTGCATGTCCAGGAGTCGCACCAATGTCCCCAATGACTCTGCTTCCATGACCACAGCTGGCAACCGATTCCACGCATTCACAACTCTCTGCATAATGAACCTACCTCTGACATCTCCTTTATACCTTCCTCCTAATATCTTCAAACTATGACTTCTCATACCAGTCAATCATGACCGGGGGAAAAGTCTCTTCCTATTGATTGTATCTATTAGTCACATTATTTTCTATACCTCGATCAGGCATTCTCTTTTCCTCCTTCACTCCATAGAGAAAAGTCCGAGCTTATTCAAACTTTCTTCATAAGGCAAGCCCTCCAGTCGAGGCAGCATCCTGGTAAACCTTCTTTGCGCTTTCCCCGAATTCTCTGCATCTTTCCTATATAGGGGGGAGACCAGAACTGGACACAATATTCCAAGTGTGGTTTCACCAGGGACTTGTTGAGTTGCAGCAAAATCTCGCAGCTCTTAAACTCTATCCCCCTTATGAAAGCCAAAACTCCATATGCTTTCTTAATATTCCTATCCACTTGGGTGGCAACTTTGAGGGATCTATGTACTTGCATACCCAGATCCCTCTGTTCCTCCACACTGCCAAGGATTCTGTCTTTAATCTTATATTCAGCATTCGTGTTCATCCTTCCAAAATGCATCACTTCGCGTTTATCCAGGTTGAACTCCATCTGCCATGCCCAGATCTGCATCCTATCTATGTCGCGCTGCAGCCTGACGTAGCCGTTTATACCGTCGACAATACCTGCAACCTTAGTGCCATCTGCAAACTTACTAACCCACTCTTCAACCTCCTCATCCAAGTCATTTATAAGAACTACAAAGAGCAGAGGCCCAAGAACAGAGCCCTGCGGGACCCCAATCACCACTTTCCTCCAGGCAGAATATTTTCCATCAACAAGCACATTCTGCCTTCTGTCAGCCAGCCAATTCTGAATCCAGATCGCCAAATCTCACTGTATCCCATACTTCCTGACGTTATGTACTCTACTCTTCATTTCTCTTCATCTACTCTTCATTTAACCAGGTTTGATCACTGGCTCCAAGTCATAACCCTCCAATTCATCTGCTTCCCCTGCCCTTCCATTTCTTCGTTGTCATGTCTTTAGAGCCTTGGTAAATTTGTACAGTGCATCTTGGAGGCTGTCATTGAGTTACACCATGCAGAAGGACTGGTTAATACTTACAAACAGTCTCTAACACACTCATTAAAAGGCAGAGCTCATAGGAACAGCTAAAACAAAAATAAACCAGGTTTCTTCAGGATTAAAGCACCTATCACTGCCGCGAACAGAGAGAGCTCCCGAGCTGTTGAAGACTTCCCTGTATTCTGTTCAGAGTCCCAAGCTGTTTAGTTGCCTGAGAACCAATCACATCGTTGCTGGTAGCTGACAGCCTTTGTCAGTGGTGAACTAGTGGCCAATAATCAATGAGCTCCTTGTCACAAACAAAGGCTGCATCTGTGTATAACTCCGTTCATCTCCAATCACATTTCAATTATTGGGTCACTATCAGGTAAATTGCTGTCAAATCTTGCAGCTATCCTCCACT
>NW_025213731.1:28731-30834 GCF_004010195.1 Chiloscyllium plagiosum | reverse complement strand
CTTATTTCGTTCAAAAACTTGTTGAAGGCGCAGCTGTTCAGACAAACTTCGGGACAAATTTCCCGTAAAGTCAAACAATGCAAAAACCTATTAATTTCTCATTTAGTTTTAGGAACAAGAAATTCTAATAGTATCACTTTTGCTGTCTCCATCAACATCTGTGCGCTTGTGTGTGTATGTCTGTGTGACTGTCTGTGCACGTGTGTCTCTTTAAGTCGATATGTGTGCTTCTGTCTGTATGTGTCTCTGCACATCTCTCTGTATATGTGATTGTGTCTGAGTATCTGTACGTATTTCCGTCTGTCACACAAACACAGAGACAGGCACAAAACACACAGACACAAATAAACACACGCACACATACACACACACACACAGACAAACACACACACACACGTTCAAACATAACAAAAAGCAATGTATCACTTCACGCCCAAGAGGAATAGTCAGAGGTACAGATATATTGGGGTTTAAATCACATTTCAATTGTTACAATCCCGAAAATAACAGAGAGCCCGTTGCACACAGGCACAGACCCAGAGATACATAAACATGGAGACACACACTAATACAAACAATGAGACACAAACACACTCACATAACCACAGATAGTTAGGAAGAGATAGATGGGTAGACACACACAGAATCACAAAAACATTGTGTGCATTATTGTGACACACGATAATGCACACACACATTCAGAGAAACACATGCATAAAGCCAAACAGATTCAGTGTGCAGTAACTAACACTACGCTGTGTCTAACCATCTGCAGCAAATTCTGTGTCCCATCAGCTCGTTCCCAGTTTTTACAGATGAAATGTTGACGAGAAAGTGGAACAGTCGCGTGAGGTCTCTCAGCATAATATCCGTGAAAAGGTGAATCTAGTTAAAAGTGCATGGCCATTTGAGTAACTAACAGACTTGTATACCACATCCGTGTCATCACTGGATGTACAGCTGTGAAATGGATTGATGATGATGGCAAGTAGTTATGTTCCCCATAATTAGGTAGAATTAACTTGCAGTGCAGCTTGCTCCTCACCACAGTCACAAACATTCTCTGTCTCCACCATCCACACTCAGTAGCAGTGGAGTGTTCCACAGACAAGATGCACTGCAGAAATTGCCCAAAGTTCCTCACAGAGCAGCTTCCAGAACCACAGCATTATCGCGTGGAACACTGAGCACAGCAGATACACGGGACACCAGTTGACAATTCCACACCAAGCCACTCGCCACCCTGGCTCGGAAAAACGTCTCAGTTCCACAAGTGCCATTCGTTGGAAATCCTGAAACTCCCTCCCTTACATCATTATGTGTTTATCTGGACAAAATGAATGGCAGCAGTTCAAGACGCTAACTCATCGTCAACTTCGCCAGAACAATTATATCTGAGTAATACGTGGTAACCCAGCGGCAATGAGCCAAACACGTTAATGAACCACAAAATAAAGGTCACTGCTTGGAACCCACGTGCTCCAATGCTGAGCTTTTGAATAAATTGTGTCCATATTTGAGAAAATTGAAATACGATTTCATTTGAATGCATCAAATTCTGAACAAGCTTCAGAGGGTAGATGGTGAGAAATTGATCCTGTGGGTCTGGGCATCTAAAACACGATAACACAGTCTCAGGAGTTGCGGAAAAGCTCAGCAGGTCTGACAGAATCTGTGAAGAGAAGTCAGTGTTAAAGTTACACCATTTACAGATCTTTTGATTGTTATTGACACACCCTCAGGGTAAGGGCAGGTTATTTGGAAATGAGATGGGGAGAGAGTGATTAACTCTAAGGCCTCTGAGTCTTTAATATTCTCTGTCCCTGACGATTGCTGATGCACCCTCACTGAGTGCATTTCAGATTGGAAGACACAGATTGCTGGTGTCTCAGGGAGTCACAGTATGTGTGGATTGGACAGGAAACTGGATATGAAATCTAAGCCTAGCTTTGATTGGATTGACTACTAGAACAGACTGAACATATCAAACAGGCTGTATGGACCTCTCATTCTTTCTTCAGCGTTATCCCCATTCCAATTGTACAGTAACTATTACTTTTCTAACTTCCTACCGCTCTGCTGAATTCCCCTACTCTCATAACA
>NW_025213731.1:26994-28313 GCF_004010195.1 Chiloscyllium plagiosum | reverse complement strand
AGATCTGTGTGAATGCGCAAACAACCTCTCTATATATTTCACTCAAAATGATGTCAATGACAGGACGGATTAAAACAAAATGCAAACTGTGTTGAATGCTGGACGTAGGGAATCGTGTTACTGTAGAGCCTTTACAGCACTGAGATCAGGCTTTCGGCCCATCATTCACACACCAGTCTGCACTGCCTCTTGAAACCTCTCCAATTACCCAGATCCCTGTCTGATTGAAGACTGTCTGGGTGGAGTTTGCACATTCTCCCTGTGTCTGCGTGAGTTTCCTCCGGGTGCTCCAGTTTCGTCGCACAGTCCAAAGATGCGCAGGTTAGGCTGGAGTTGCAACGCTCAATAGTCAATAGTGTCCAGGTGAGCGTTGGTTATATGGTTTGCCATGAGAAATGTGGGGTGACAGGAATAGCGTAGAGGGTGAGACTTGGTGGGATGCATGATGAGCCGAATAGCCTGTTTCTACGCTGTAAGAATTTTATGATTCTATGCTCCATCCCATCTATATCTGTGGATGAAGTGAACTATCACCTGATCAAATATCCCCTTCAATGGGTCAACGTTTGTTTTCTATCTGACAAAGAACTGCAGATGTTGCAGATCTGAGAGACAGCACAAAAATTTCTGGGAAACTCAGCAGCTCCGGCAGCATTTGTAGGGAGTGAACCTTTTGGATCCAGTGATTGTTCTTCAGGGCTGAAGGCTTCTGATTCTGGTGTTTTCAGACCTGTTGACGTTTTACAAGCGATTTCTTGTTTTGCTTTCCGCCCCAGTTCAGTTGGTGACGATTACGGCCTTGTTATGTGTGTTTGGGAAAATGGACAGCTGAGCTGCTAGCGCGGTGGTGGTGTAGTGGTGAGCATAGCTATCTTCTAAATCGTTGATCTGGGTTCGATTCCCGGCTGTCGCAGTGTCGTGGCTTTTCCTGTGGTTTTGCAAGGAAAAGTCTTGAGCACCAACGTTGCATTCTGTGGCGAAATAGATTTGTCAGGTTGCTTTCGGGTTTTCATGGCGATGGTTCCTGTGAATTGCCGTGACAATCCGGGCAGCGTTGCTCGAAAGCTTTCCTCTCTGCGGCCCATTGCTTATTTGAATATTGTTCGCAACATAAGGTTCGTTTTGTTTTGTTCGAAAAGTGAGAGATTGCTATCGTCAGAAACCTTAAATAATTACAGAACCCGCTGGAAATTTGGAACAGATCCAATAGCCTCTATCGTGGACAGGAAGGTGGTTTAAATGCGTCAAATTTCTTCAAGGTTAAAATACATTCGCACCTCAAAACCATTTGGAAGCTTAAGAATTACAAACATCACATT
>NW_025213731.1:8174-11756 GCF_004010195.1 Chiloscyllium plagiosum | reverse complement strand
TGAAGTAGCCGTCTATACTGTCGACGATACCTGCAACCTTAGTGCCATCTGCAAACTTACTAACCCACTCTTCAACCTCCTCATCCAAGTCATTTATAAGAACTACAAAGAGCAGAGGCCCAAGAACAGAGCCCCGCGGGACCCCAATCAACACTGTCCTCCAGGCAGAATATTTTCCATCTACAACCACTCTCTGCCTTCTGTCAGCCAGCCAATTCTGTATCCAGATCGCCAAATCTCACTGTATCCCATACTTCCTGACGTTATAAAATAAAGTCATCTACTCTTCATTTAACCAGGTTTGATTACTGGCTCCAAGTCATAACCCTCCCGTTCATCTGCTTCCCTTCCATTTCTTCGTTGTCATGTCTTTGGAATGTACTTTGTTTAGAGCCTTGATAAATATATACAGTGCATCTTCGAGGCTGTCATTGATTTACACCATGTAGAAGGACTGGTTAATACTTACAAACAGTCTCTAACACACTCATTAAAAGGCAGAGCCTTTAGGAATAGCTGAAACAAAAATAAACCAGGTTTCTTCAGGATTAAAGCACCTATCACTGCCGCGAACAGAGAGAGCTCCTGAACAGGTGAAGACTTCTCTGTATGTTGTTCAGAGTCCCAAGCTGCTTGGTTGCCTGAGAACCAATCACATCGTTGCTGTTAGCAGAAAGCCTTTCTCAGTGGTGAACTAGTAGCCAATTATCAATGAGCTCCTTGTCACAAACAAAGGCTACACCTGTGTATAACTCCGTTCATCTCCAATCACACTTCAATTATTGGGTCACTATCAGGTGAATTGCTGTCAAACCTTGCAACTATCCTCCACTTTCGATCTGTTTGTAAGATCGCTCTTTTCACATTTTAGTCCACAATTACACTCAATTTTTTTTTAAGAAATGTTTTTTATATGTATTCGCCCTGAGAAAACTAAAATATCATTTCAAAAACGCATTTACTTGCAAAATACATGATGCACAATTTTTATAAAAAGTGCAGTCTATTTATTATTTCTCCCTCTTGCAATGTTATGCAACCTTCACATTTCTTAAAGCTTTTACGTATTTCACCATTTGTATTTTAGGACAATATATCTGAATTCACATGAGGTTTTCTAATGATGTGTATAATAAAATGGTTACAACAAACGACACCATCAAAATATGTTGCATTGTTAATTTGAAACTTTTAAAGAAGGCCAGTGGATTACAATCTGTGTAATTTTATATTTCATTGTTCTTTGTTGGGTGGTCTTCGAAGTGCTGACGATCTAACAGCAATCCCAAAGTCCCCTTTCCTATGGAAGAGGACTTTTCCAATGATCGGTATTGATTCCAATAGAAATATCCTCCAGGTTCTCAATTCCGAATTCATCATCATGGAACAAGACAACACGTCGACCCAATTCAGAAGCATCAGCGGCCATTTTGAAAAGACTGGAAAACGCAGGGATGGTAAAATAGGTTCATCGATTCAAATTGCTTTCATCCTTTCAACATTAACCTCGCACTCTACTAACTAAACCACCTTTCTCTTATTTCGTTCGAAAACTTGTGAAAGGCGCAGCTGCCCGCCCGAAATTAAGGACAAATTTCCTGTAAAGTCAAACAATCCAAAAATCTATTAATTTCTCATTTAGCTTTAGGAACAAGAAATTCTAATAGTATCACTTTTGGTGTCTCCATCAACATCTGTGTGCTTGTGTGTGTATGTCTGTGTGACTGTATGTGCACGTGTCGATATGTGTGCTTCTGTCTGTATGTGTCTCTTCACATCTCTCTGTATATGTGATTGTGTCTGAGTCTCTGTACGTATATCCGTCTGTCACACACACCACACACACACACACACACACACACACACACATATACACACACACACACACACACACACACGTTCAAATATAACAAAAAGCAATGTATCACTTCACGCCCAAGAGGAATAGTCAGAGGTACAGGTATATTGGGGTTTAAAACACATCTGAATTGTTACAATCCCGAAAATAACAGAGAGCCCGTTGCACAGAGGTACAGACCCAGAGATACATAAACATAGAGACACACACTAATACACACAATGAGACACAAACACACTCACATAAGCACAGATAGTCAGGCAGAGATAGATGGGTAGACACACACAGAATCACAAAGACATTGTGTGCATTATTGTGACACACGATAATGCACACACACATTTAGAGAAACACATGCATAAAGCCAAACAGAATCAGTGTACAGTAACTAACACTGCGCTGTGTCTAACCATCTGCAGCACAATCTGTGTCCCATCAGCTCGTTCCCAGTTGTAGACACACAGAGAATCACAGAGACAGGAACACACGATAATGCACACACACATTCAGAGAAACACATGAATAAAGCCAAACAGATTCAGTGTGCAGCAACTGACACTGCTCTGTGTCTAACCATCTGTAGCACAATCTGTGTCCCATCAGCTCGTTCCCAGTTTTTCCAGATGAAATATTGATGAGAAAGTGGAACAGTTGCGTGAGGTCTCTCAGCATAATATCCGTGAAAAGGTGAATCTAGTTAAAAGATCATGGTCATTTGAGCAACTAACAGACTTGTACACCACATCCGTGTAATCACTGGATATCCAGCTGTGAAATGGATTGATGATGATGGCAAGTAGTTATGTTCTCCATAATTAGGTTGAATTAACTTGCAGTGCAGCTTGCTCATCACCACAGTCACAAACATTCTCTATCTCCACCATCCACACTCAGTAGCAGTGGAATATACCACTGACAAGATGCACTGTAGAAATTCGCCAAAGTTCCTCACAGAGCAGCTTCCAGAACCACAGCATTATCGCCTGGAACACTGAGCACAGCAGATAGATGGGACACCAGTTGACAATTCCACACCAAGCCACTCGCCACCCTGGCTCGGAAAAAACGTCTCAGTTCCACAAGCGCCATTGTTTGGAAATTCTGGAACTCCCTCTCTTACATCATTATATGCTTATCTGGACAAAATGAATGGCAGCAGTTCAAGACGCTAACTCATCGTCAACTTCGCCAGAACAATTATATCTGAGTAATACGCGGTAACCCAGCGGAAATGAGCCAAACACATTAATGAACCACAAAATAAAGGTCACTGTTTGGAACCCACGTGCTCCAATGCTGAGCTTTTGAATAAATTGTGTCCATATTCGAGAAAATTGAAATACCATTTCATTTGAATGCATCAAATTCTGAACAGTCTTTTGAGGGTAGATGGTGAGAAATTGATCCTGTGTGTCTGGGTATCTGAAACACAATAACACAGTCTCAGGAGTTGCGGAAAAGCTCAGCAGGTCTGACAGAATCTGTGAACAGAAGTCAGTGTTAAACTTACACCATTTCCAGATCTTTTGATTATTATTGACACACCCTCAGGGTAAGGGCAGGTTATTTGGGAATGAGATGGGGAGAGAGCCAGTAACTCTAAGGCCTCTGAGTCTTTAATATTCTCTGTCCCTGACGATTGCTGATGCACCCTCACTGAGTGCATTTCAGATTGGAAGACACAGATTGCTGGTTTCTCAGGGAGTCACGGGATATGTGGATTG
>NW_025213731.1:5668-7679 GCF_004010195.1 Chiloscyllium plagiosum | reverse complement strand
GCTGCGGAGAAGGGAGCGGAGAGCCATGAGGATGGTGCGAGGTGGGGGTAAAGGTGATTGGTCGGAGAGGACGGTGGAGCGGATAGGTGGGAAGGAAGATTGGCAGGTAGGACAGGCCATGAGGATGGTGCTGAGCTGGCAGGATGGAACTGGGATAAGGTGGTCGGAGGGGCAAATCAGGTAAATGGTAAAGGCCACATTGATACCCTGGGTTTGGAGGTTCCTGAGGAGGAAGATCAGGCGTTCTTCCACCAGGCGCCGGGTGGTGAGTGAGTGGTGATAGAGAATGTCCAGGTCCCGCATGTCCTCCGCAGATTCGGAGGGGGAATTCAATTCTCCGTCCGCCAGTTGTTGTTTTGTATGTTGCCCCTGACCCATCACAACACAGATCTGAGTGAATGCACAAACAACCTCTCTCTATACATTTCACTCAGAATAATGTCAATAACAGGACGGATTAAAACAAAATGCGAACTGTGTTGAATGCTGGATGTAGGGAATCATGTTACTGTAGAGCCTTTACAGCACTGAGATCAGGCTTTCGGCCCATGATTCACACACCAGTCTGCACTCCCTCTTGAAACCTCTCCAATTACCCAGATCCCTGTCTGATTGAAGACTGACTGTGTGGAGTTTGCACATTCTCCCCGTGTCTGCGTGAGTTTCCTCTGGGTGCTCCAATTTCCTCGCACAGTCCAAAGATGCGCAGGTCAGGGTGGATTTGCAACGCTCAATAGTCAATAGTGTCCAGGTGAATGTTGGTTATATGGTTAGCCATGAGAAATGAGGGGTGACAGGAATAGCGTAGAGGGTGAGACTTGGTGGGATGCATGATGAGCCGAATAGCCTGTTTCTACGCTGTAAGAATTTTATGATCCTATACTCCATCCCATCTATATCTGTGGATGAAGTGGACTATCACCTGATGAAATATCCCCTTCAATGGGTCAACGTTTGTTTTCTATCTGACAAAGAACTGCAGATGTTGCAGATCTGAGTGACAGCACAAAAATTGCTGGGAAACTCAGCAGGTCCGGCAGCATTTGTGGGGAGTGAACCTTTTGGATCCAGTGATTGTTCTTAAGGGCTGAAGGCTTCTGATTCTGGTGTTTTCAGACCTGTTGACGTTTTACAAGCGATTTCTTGTTTTGCTGTCCACCCCAGTTCAGTTGGTGACTATCACGGCTTTGTTATGTGTGTTTGGGAAAAGGGATAGCTTAGCTGCTAGTGCGGTGGTGTTGTCGTGGTGAGCATAGCTATCTTCTAAGCCGTTGATCTGGGTTCGATTCCCAGACATCGCAGTGTTGTGGCTTTTCCTGTGGTTTTGTAAGGAAAAGTCTTGAGCACCAACGTTGCATTCTGTGGCGAAATGCATTTATCAGGTTGCTTTAGGGTTTTTATGGCGATGGTTCCTGTTAATTGCCGTGACAATCCGGGCAGCGTTGCTCGAAAGCTTTCCTCTCTGCGGCCCATTGCTTATTTGAATATTGTTCGCAACATAAGGTTCGTTTTGTTTTGTTTGAAAAATGAGAGATTGCTATCGTCAGAAACCTTAAATAATTACAGAACCCGCTGGAAATTCGGAACAGATTAAACAGCTTCTATCGTGGACAGGAAGGAGGTTTAAATGCGTCAAATTTCTTCAAGGTTAAAATACATTCGCACCTCAAAAAAATTTGGAAGCTTAAGAATTACAAACATCACATTATACCTTTTTCTCATCCGTTCAAGTTTCACAATATCATTCCGGTAGCAGGAAGACCAGATTTGTGTGGTTTATGCAATGTTATGATATTCGAACATTGGCTGTTTCGTAGTTAAATGATGTTTCATTTCGTTCAGTTTTCCAATAGAGTTGGGTTAGTCAACACTTTGTTTTTTGTTTGTGTTACAACGATAGTGCGAAGTAAATTGTATTTCGGTTCAAGCCTGGAAGTTTCACCAATTGAATTGTATTGCCGTACATTTGCCTTCAGGAGAAAAGAAAAAGGGATCTAGACCATCTTCTTAA
>NW_025213731.1:0-3607 GCF_004010195.1 Chiloscyllium plagiosum | reverse complement strand
CAGATGCTTTAACAACAACGATCGCTGTCGCCTTTTGAGGTCTTGAACCACCAGCCTTTCATTTAACGGTCTAATACGCTGAAACTTCCAACCTAAAACCTTGCCCGAACATCTAAAGCAGGCTGTGACGGACTTCAGTCTGTCCTTCCCAGACCGAGATGTGCCCTCTTATCAGTTTTATTTTTCCAAAATAAAGTCTGGAACATTCATTATGGAGACATGGGAACAGCCTTATTCCATCCACGACAGACACACTCATGTCACTGAGCACCAACTGGGAACATCTCCCTTCGAGCCTCCCAGTCCCTTGTGTGGTCCTAGGTTTTTCATTGTCCCGGAAGCTAGATGAGGTTTGTATTTGTCATGTAGGGGAACGAGAATTATTTCAATGTCTCAAATCAGTTCATATCCCGAGCACATTAAAGTTAATCGTCTGTCCTCATAAAGAAGGGGAAGCTGTCTTGACTGTCTCTGCTCATTCGGGCAGTTCACCCTTCTTCATTCTGCTTGGAGTTCTCTTCTCACAGAGTTTCTGAAGATTCACAATGTTGGAAACTGGGTTATATGGTTTGCTTCTTTTACATTTTTTCCACCTGCCAATTGATAATATTTTCCCAAAATCTCTTTAACACTCCTCCGCCTTGCACCATGTCCAGGGTCGAGATTTCCTGGCATTTGGAGAGATTCCCGAGGTTTTCTTTGGAGTCAAGAGAGTTAACTGAAGATGTTCTGCAGCTGTTTATCTTGATGGGGGAGGGAGTGGTGGGGATTGGCACATTGACGAGCAGGAGGAAGTATTGTCACTGAACAGGGTCAGTGTCCAGAGGACTGTGATTGAAGGAATTTAATGAAATGCAGCACTTGTTCACAGTAAATTCACAGAATACAGCAGAAAACCGACGGATCTAGCGGTACTTGTGGAAAAAGAAACAGAGATGACATTTTGAGAGTGATATATTTGTGATCAAGCACTCCATGTTCTAGCACACTACACTGCCAGCGAAATTACAGCCAATGAAGTGGTTTTGAAGAAGATTCATGTTTATATGTTCATTCCAAATTGAAAAAAGACAATGCTGCAAACATTCGGAGCTGGCACTGGACAGTGCAGACCGACCTTGAGGGTTTTTTTCTGCTCTGATATACACCTGGGATAATGTGGCACCAGAAGGCCTCCTCATAGCGGAAGGGGACAACTATGTAAGACTTAGGTGTGGGGGATATTTTCTCTTTCAGAGGTTAGCAAATCTGTGAAGTTGTTTGCAACAGAGGGTTGTCAATGCTGCATACATGCAAGGCTGAGAAAGATAGACATTTGGTCACTTTGGGAATCTAGGGCCACAGAGATGAGGCCGAAAGGGGATTTGAGGATTAACCAAATCAGCCGTGATCTCATTGAAACTTGTTGCTGACTTGATGGGTTAAATTGCTTCCATCTGCTCTAATGTCTTTGTTGTCATTTCGAAAATGTGAACCACCATTGCACATTAAGAAAAGCAGAAAGTTTAGAAGAGATGATTACCATCAAACTGAGTCAACATCATTTTTGAAAGGAAAAACACACGATGACAATCTGACAGATTTCTTTGGTAGCATAACCTGCAGACTTGGTGAAGGACGATGCTCAGTAAAGTTCATTTGAATTTTAGCAAGCATTCAATAAGGGGCTATATAATAGTCCGTTGCACAAGAAAGGAGATCTCGGTGTTGGGTCATAAAGCAGCATTATCTATCCATTGTCTATTTAACAGAAATCACCGAATCAAAATTAATGAGCAGCTTTCAAGTTGGAAAGATATATTTAGTGAAATCCAGACTGGTCAGTCATCGGATTTAATGTTTTATCTGACCGAATGACTTGGAGGAAGTGGCAGAGTGAAATGCTGCGATACACAATAGGTGGGTGAGCATATTGTGATCAGGATGTGGAATTTTGCAAACAGGTATCGATAGTATGAGTGAGTGGAGAAGTCTTGGCAGATGCAGTTTCATGTCGGGGCACTTTTATCTGTTAATAGGTTCACAGCTCTCCATTCAATTTGCAATGTTGCAACCCCACACAAGAGCGCATTCGCTCGCTGTTGCAGATTTTGTTGACACATTGTTACCACTGTTTTTGATCATGTGTTGGTTTCTGAGTGAAATTTTTTTCCACTGTACCGGAGGTGCCAGAGACACGTTTATCAGTTCAGCCGAATATACGATAAACAATGTCCCTTTCAAAACGTGAGGTTCCATTCCAACCATGTACCAACCAAAATATCCAGAGCCGTGGAATGCGAATGGCCACATACTCGGGGGATTGAGAGTGACGGTTCCATGTCAAATAGTGCTGAAACAAAAGTAACTGATTTAGAATGCTCTGAATGAACCCGAACGGAACTCTCCCTAAACTTTTCCCAATTCACTCGGAAAATGATGCTGTTGAGTGCACGTGGGTTTACGTACTGAACAGTTTATTGACAGTAACAGGGGTGGGGTGGGGCAGGATAGTGAGGTTTTCGTGTGGCTGAGATGTGATCTGGTCGAACGGGGAATTCAAACGCCCACAGAACAGAGAGCTGGTTGATCCAGGAACTCACACCCATCTTCTGTTTCAGTACCAACAAAAGAAATTGCGGGAAAATCTCAGCAGGTCTGGTAGAATCTTGGAAAAGAAAATAGAGTTAAGCCTTCAAGACCAGTGACACTTCTTTCTCCATGTCCATCTCCCTCTGCCTTACACACCCTTCCTTTTTATTGAATATCTCCTGACTTCCAACTTTATACTCAGATCCTCTTTTATTACTTCGTCTCCAAACACTTTCCCAGTCTCTAAACTTACATCAGACGTGTTCCATCTCTCACCTCACCCAGTTATGACCGGAGGACTTCGAACTGAAAAAAAACCCCTCCATTTCCTTAGGTTCCGGATGGCCAGGGACCAGAAGGCATCGGTGGACAGTTAGAGTTTTCAGCCCATCTAGTCTGCCCGACCATTCGACCATGGCTGATATCTTTCCCAACCCAATTCCCCAGCCCTCTGTCTGTGACACTAAGCTCCCCTGAATTCCTGATCCAGTCTATTTCCCAGAATGGGTCTGAATCCGCCCCAACCTTCTCCACATGTGCTGGCAGCTGTTACACCGCGTCTGTGTGTGATCGAACACAGTTTCAATCCCACACAGCAAACCCGGTTTGTTCGAAGCAAGGCAATACCCGCTGCGGGACAGATATATGGGTCTCTGTCCCCAATTGTGTTTCTGCGAGGGAGTAGTTAGCTCCTTCACCACTCACGGCAAGGACTGGTGCTCCAAAATGTGGGGAGAAAGAAAATAGGTACAGAAGTTTGGACAGGTTAGGTCAAGGGTTCTTGTCAGCATCAGTGGAGTCCCTGCTTCAGACTCTGAGTTTGAATCGCACAGACCTGGATCCAATTCGCATTCAGGAAATAAAGATTTATTTCTCTTCCTTTGGTTTATCTGAATGAAAACAATTTCCTGCTTCCACACAGAGCACAGACGCGGATCTGCCAGAATCAATCCAGTGATTGATTGCATCCAACTGGAAGGATAATTGCGGCAGAGAAAGCCATGAAACAGGTATACTCTCACACTGTCACCGAATT
>NW_025213730.1:34828-35492 GCF_004010195.1 Chiloscyllium plagiosum | reverse complement strand
TGAAATGGGTAAAGGTGGATGAATCCCCAGGACCTGATCAGGTGTACCCGAGAACTCTGTGGGAAGCTAGAGAAGTGAGTGCTGGGCCTCTTGCTGAGATATTTATATCATCGATAGTCACAGGTGAGGTGCCGGAAGACTGGAGGTTGGCTAACGTGGTACCACTGTTTAAGAAGGGTGGTAAGGACAAGCCTGGGAACTATAGACTAGCGAGCCTGACATCGGTGGTGGGCAAGTTGTTGGAGGGAATACTGAGGAACAGGATGTGCATGTATTTGGAAAGGCAAGGACTGATAATGGATAGTCAACATGGCTTTGTGCGTGGAAAATCATGTCTCACTTGATTGAGTTTTTTGAGGAAGTAACAAAGAGGATTGATGAGGGCAGAGCGGTAGATGTGATCTATATGGACTTCAGTAAGGCATTCAACAAGATTCCCCATGGGAGACTGATTAGCAAGGTTAGATCTCACAGAATACAGGGAGAACTAGCTATTTGGATACAGAACTGGCTCAAAGGTAGAAGATAGAGGATTTTTTTTAGACTGGAGGTCTGTGACCAGTGGAGTGCCACAAGGATCGGTGCTGGGTCCTCTACTTTTTGTCATTTACATAAATTATTTGGATGCGAGCATAAGAGGTAAAGTTAGTAAGTTTGCAGATGA
>NW_025213730.1:34608-34808 GCF_004010195.1 Chiloscyllium plagiosum | reverse complement strand
AGAGGTACAGTTAGTAAGTTTGCAGATGACACCAAAATTGGAGGTGTAGTGGACAGCGAAGAGAGTTACCTCAGATTACAACAGGATCTTGACCAGATGGGCTAATGGGCTGAGAAATGGCAGATGGAGTTTAATTCAGATAAATGCGAGGTGCTGCATTTTGGGAAAGCAAATCTTAGCAGCACTTATATACTTAATGC
>NW_025213730.1:28016-31294 GCF_004010195.1 Chiloscyllium plagiosum | reverse complement strand
CACTCTATTAATGTCTCTTTTGGAAGTAAATGATCGCTGCCACTCCTCGTGTTCAGCGTCACCATTTCCTCGTCTCTCACAGCTCTACAGATTAAACATTCAGCTTCCTTACTCCATCCTCATGTTACCGTGTCTGTATTAAGGAGATCATTCGTAACAAAGGAGATCAAATCCATAGAGAGTGCCCCTAATGCTCACTCAGCAAGGATCTACAACAGCAGGAAGATGGCTTTACTTATGTACACGAATCATCTTACACTGAAGGACAGCAGACCATTGACTGCACCCATTACTTATGCAGCGTTTCTTTCCGAGCAGTCAGCATAGACTTGTGAGTGGGAGATCATGCTTCCAAAATTTGTTAGAGTTCTTTGATGAAGTGACCAAGAAGCTTGATGAGCGCAGAGCGGTAAACGTCGTCTCTATGGATTTCAGTAAGGCCTTTGATAAGATTCCACATGGGAAGGCCTTAAGGGGTGTAGTGGGCAGAAAGACCTTGGGGTTCAGGTGCACAGTTCTCTGAGAGTGAAGTCACAGGTAGACAGAGCAGAGAAGAAGGCTTTTGGCACATTGGCCTTCATCAGGCAGGATATTGAGTATAGAAGTTGGGAATTTATGTTGCAGTTGCACAGGAGTTTGGTAAGGCCGCACTTGGAGTTTGTGTTCAGTTTTGTCACCTTGTTATAGGGAGGATATTATTAAATTAGAAAGAGTGCAGAATAAATTTACAAGGACATTGCCAGGACCCAATGATCTGAGTTATAGGGAAAGGGTGGACACGCTAGGACCTTTTCTTGAGAGTGTAGGAGACTGGGGTGGGGAGGAACCTTATAGAGCTGTATAAGATCACGAGGAGTATGGATAGGGTTAATGCTCTCAGTCTTTTTCCAAGGTGTACAGAATCGAGGATTGGATGGGATCGGTTTAAGGTTAGAGGGGAAGGAATAAAAGGGAACCTGAGGGACCAAATCTTTACACAGAGGATGGTATGTGGCTGAGATGCCAGCAGATGTGGTTGAAGGGGGTACATTAACAACAACCTCACATATTAAACATTACAATCTCAAGACCACACCGTCTTTATCTTTCCCGCTGAGTTCACTCTTCCAGCTGCTGATCTCCCTGGGTCATTTTGTTTTTGCTGCAAGTAGGTTTGACATGAACATATATGTTTGATAGAGAGTGTTTGAAATGGCCAGTTAGCGCTCTACTCTACAGCAGTAACTCTGCTGTTGGATGGCAGTGGCTCTCCCTCTAGTGTTCAAAATGCTGGGTTTATATACTCCCCATGATACAATAATTCTCATAATTTGATTGCTTTCCAGGTGTCCAAACAATAATATTCATATTCCTTCAGCTTCTTCTATCCTTTGGTTGTATTTGAATTGCCGACAAAACAGCAGCCAAAACTCAGGTATCCATTTCCCAGCTAATGGTGACATGTGGAATAGACTGACCTTTAGCTGGCATCTGTCGCTGTACTTTCTATTCAACAAGACCCATTCTGTCTTAAAGTGACCAGACATGCTTTCGGCTTCATAACACCTCCCCCCTTGAGAAAAGAAAATGAACCATCAGAATTAAAAGATGGCATCATTCCTTTTCCTCTCATTCTTAATCCAATTATTATGAAATACAAAAGTATTAATCTCAGTTATACCATTCTTATTAATCCTGCACACCTATGTAACACTGCAATAAGTAAAATATTATTGAAACATTTTCCTTTAAATCTGAGATAACACATCTGCTGTCACATTTTACGACCAACAGCATGTACATTTTGTACGTTTAAATTTGGTTACATAAGACTCCAATCAAATAGTCTCATATTCTGGTCTGTAAAGATTCCAAAAAATGCGAGAGATTTGTCATTGTCCACAACCATAAACGACAATTTGTTTGTCATATAAACATTAAAATACTGTCAGGCCAGTACAAAACTTAATCATTCTTCTTCAATAATGGCGATTTTGTATTTTTTTCTGGTGGATATTGAGTTTTTACGACAAGTGGCCAATTGGCCAATCAATTCCATCATCATCTTTGACCCCTACATCCCGAGCATCAAACACAATTTTCAAAGGGTTTCAAAATATTTGGTGTATCTAAAACTGGTGCGGTGATTAATCCTTATTTAATATTCTCAAATGCCTCCTGGCATTGTTCTGTCCACCACAATTCTGTGTTCTTCCTTAGTAAATCAATTTGCAACAAACTTCCGATAGAATCCACTCAGTTCCAAAAATCGAAGCCCCTCTTTCTTCGAGGATGGTCGTGGAAATACCTCGAAGCCCTTTGTCTTTGTTTTCCATGGGGTCAACCTTCCATGTCCAATATAATGTCCCAAGAACATCACCTCTGCCTTCGCGAATTCTGTTTTCACTATTTTTATTTCCAAGTTTGCTTCTTGTAATCGTTCAACCTGCTCTGCCAACTGTAACATGTGAGTTTTCAATCACTTGCTGAAGATCACTACATCATACAGATAAGCTGCACAATTTGTACGTCTGACCACAACTCTGTTTCTGAGTCTTAAATGTGTCTGCAGCATTATTCATTCTCATGACATTCAATAACATTTTTTGTCAGATCCGGTATCTTTATCAGATAATTTAAACAACCAGATCCGGTATCTTTATCAGATAATTTAAACAACTGAACAATTTTGTTAACTTGAAAGGTGCCAATAAACCTGGCTTTGAAGTGGTTTCCTACCACTGGTGGCAATACTAATATGTCATCACCATGGGAAATTGTCAAAGTTTCAGAGTTTTTATCTGCCACCTGCTTCACTCTATGCTGTGCCCTTGTCAGGTGCTGTTTAGTAAGTCACCTACTCCACCTTATTTCTCCCTCACCTCAGATACATAATCCAAGAGTGAGATCTCCGACTTCGGTCCTGCCAATTTATATTTAATTAATTTCAAAGGGCCTCTCACTTTATGTATGAATATTAACTCAAAGGAAGTAAACTGAGTAGTTTTATTTGGGGGATCTCTAGTGGTAAACAATATAATGGGATGCCTTTATTCCAATCGTTCGTGTAATTCAGAGGGTACGTTGTTAATAATGTCTTCAGCATCTGATGCCAACCTTCTAAGGCTCCCTGGGATACATTTTGGAATGCACTTGATTTAAACTGCTGTATGCCGAAGCTATCCATGACGTCCTTAAACAACTGCGCGGTAAAATGAGACCCTTGGTCAGACTGAATCACACTGTGTAGCCCATAGTGAATAAAGAAAGCTACTAACCCCTCCACCTCCCTTTTTGCC
>NW_025213730.1:14172-27806 GCF_004010195.1 Chiloscyllium plagiosum | reverse complement strand
GGGAGGATGTTATGAAATTAGAAAGAGTGCAGAAGAAATTTACAATGACATTGCCAGGACCCAATGGTCTAAGTTATAGGGAGAGGTTAGACAAGCTAGGACCTTTTCTTTAGAGTGTAGGAGACTGAGGGAGTCCTTATAGAGCTGTATAAGATCACGAGGGGTATGGATAGGGTTAATGCTCTGCGTCTTTTTCCAAGTTTAGAGAATCGACGACGAGAGGGGATCAGTTTAAGGTTAGAGGGGAAGGAATAAAAGGGAACCTGAGGGGTCACTGCTTTACACAAATGCTGGTACATGGATGAGCTGCCAGCGGATGTGGTTGAGGGGGTACATTAGCAACATGTCAAAAGCATTTGGATAAATATGTGGATAGGAAACGACTGGAAAGATATGGGCCAACTGCAGGGAAATGGGGTTAGCGTTGATGGACATTTACAAGGTATAGTCGAACTCCTCTGTTAATTAAAACAAAACACCCGGAAAAGCTCCCCTCACCTCGTAATCTGTTAAAATATGAGTCACACAGATCTCCTACATTCCACTATTTAAACATGTCAGAAAGAGTGAAAATGCTTCCATCTCTTACTTTTAGAGGTGGAGGGAAAGTGAGGATTGCAGATACTGGAGATCAGAGTTGAAACGTGTGGGGCTGGAAAATCACAGCAGGTCGGCAACATCCGAGGGGCAGGAGAGTTGCCGTTTCAGGCATACGTCCTTCATCAGAACAGTTGGGGTAAGGGACGGGGAAAGCGATTGAGAATTAAATAGGAGGGTGGGGGTGGAGCTGGATGGAAAGTAACTTGGAAGGCGATCAGTAGATGCAGGTGATGTCTGATGGTGAATGGTCGGAGAGGAGGGTGAAGTGGATAGGCGGTAGGACAGCTGGAACCCTCAAACTGCACAGCATCAATGTTGACTTAATCAATTTCCAAATCTCCCCTCCTCCAGCCTCAACCCAGATCCAACTATTCAACTGAGCACTTCCCTCTTGAACTGTCCTAACTGTCAATTTTCATTCCCATCGATCCACTCGACCTTCCCCTCCGACATATCACAATCACTCCCACCTATATCTTCCTATTGCCCTCCCAGTGACCCTCCCGCCAGCCCAGCCCGTACCCTCCTATTTATCTTTCAGCCCTTTGTCCCCCCGCCACATTCCTGACGATGGGTTTATGCCTGATGTGTCGATTGTCCTGCTCTTCGAATGTTGCCTGATCTGTTGTGCCTTTCCGGCCCCTTGCTTCTCAACTATTAGAGACTGAGCAGATCCCTTATCTTGGAAAATTATAACTACTTGCCCTCCCCCCACACCCCGATTTTCATTATTAAGCTTTATCTACAGAGGTGAATTCTTTATAGAGATATGGCACTGACTCCATACCCAGCCCATGTCTCGGCTGTGCACACTCCTGCAGCTCCTCGTTTCCACATGGGGTCTCCTTTACCAGGTTCACCAATACCACTGGCTTAAACTCTTTTACCACATCTTTTCTCGAAGTGCCTTCCGTCAATGCCCAGCACAGTGTTTCCCAGCTTACTGCAGTGAAAACAACTTTTCCCAGTGCCATTCTTAAACCATCGGCACTGTTATTTTTATGTCTTCTACTACGTTATTATAAGAACACCTGAGGCCTTTCACATCCTTTCAACTCCTTGGACTTGTTTTTTCACCTGTGGTAAACTATTCACAATGTGCTTTTCTCTATGTTTTGTAGCGTACGATCTCCCCTTCTCCCAGTTTCTATCCCTCACAGGATGAAAATCCTCCCAGGAGCTAAATTTCATCTCATGCACCAATGCCATTTCTGCCGTGCTTCTCACTTCTTGAACTTTCTGTTCATTCACATGAATTCTTACCATCTCTGGAAGTGAGTCTTTTATCTCCTCCTCCAGCAGAATACTCTCACTTCGAGCCTCACAGGTCTTGTCCATTTTTAAGGCCTGCACCCATCTATCAAAATGACTGTGTTTAATTCTTTCAAACTCAATATAAGTCAGACCTGGTTCCGTCTCTACATTTCTGAACTGCTGTCTATATTCTTCTAGTACTAATTCATAAGCACTCAAAATAGCCTGTTTGACATCTGCATAATCTCTTGCTCCCTCATGTGACAGCACTGCACATACCTCTCAAGCTGTACCCACCAGCTTAGTCTGAACTAGTATTACCCACAGGTTCACTGGACACGCCATCTCCCGAGCCAATTTCGCAAATGAAATAAAAACGGTTTTGGCATTTTTCGTAACGAAATATGGCAATGTATTAACATGGTTGTATACATCCCTACATTCTCCCTTCATCTTCATCCTGCTAATTTCAATTTCTTATCTAATTCCAAACTTCTGAATTTCAAATTCTCCCTCTCTTCCTTTTTCCTCTCTTTCTAGTTCTCTATCTTCTCTCTCTTTCAGTCTCTCTCTTTATCTTCTAACTGCAGTTGTCATATTTGCAATTTAAGTTTTTTTGAACTGGACTGCAGTTGCCTGCTTCTCTGATACACCAAAGTGCTTGACCAACTCCATTATGGTGACAGCTTTCCTTTTGTCTCTGATGAAACCCAATTCTAATCTACATGTTAATTCTAAAAGTATGCCCTTTTTTTGTCTTTCTACACTTTCTTGGCAAATTTGGGTACCATCTTCAAACCTCAGAACCTTTTCAGTAATATTAAAAGCCATTTCTTTTAAAATAACCAACCACAAGAAAAGAAAATTAAATTAATTTTCTCACCTGTTTTATTTGAAGATCTCGGTCACTAACTGCCAAGTGATGGAATCAGCTGGAACCTTTTGTACCCCAAATCTGTCTAAATCCTATCCGACAAGCCCTCAAAAAGTTATGATGTCAATGTTGAACCCCTCAGTTAATTAAAACCACACACCCAGAAAAGCTCACCTCGCCTCGTACTCTGTTAAAACATGAGTGACAAATTAGTCGCAAATTCCATGATTAAGAGAAAAATAACTATTTATAAGTATGTATGTTAACTCGCTGAGCTTGAAGGTTTGTTTTCAGATGTTTCATCACCATGACTGGGTAACATCATCAGTGAGAGTCTCTGGTGACGCACTGGTTGTATGTCGTGCCTTTCTATTTCTAGGTCTTGGTTTCTTAAGTTGCGTGATGTCATTTCCAGTTTTTTGTTCAAGGGAAGGTAGATAGGATCTAAATTGATATGTTTATTGATCTAATTCTGGCGAGAATGTCGTTCTTCTAAGAACTTTCATGTGTGGCTTTGTCCTAGGAAGTGTGCGTTGTCACAATCAACGTGGTGTCCTTCTTTTTCTGTATGTATGGAAACTAGTGAGAGTGGGTCATGTCTTTTGGTAGCCAGTTGGTGTTCATATATCCTGCTAGCACGACAATAGTACAGTCTAAAATGGAGGAAAAATAATTTTTTATACACTGTTTAATCAGTGTGTGTTCAGATAAGGAAGATTGTTCACATGTGTACAACACATTCTGAATGAACAACGGAGACACAGTTAACGAAAAATGATGCACACGATGTATAAAATTTATAAAGCATTGAAACATTATTTAATCCTCATCTGAAGTGATACCTTCACTTTCTCTCAACGTTCCCCCTTTTCTGGGATTCCCAACTCTAGACTCTCATTCCTATCAGGATGTGTGTAAATTCTTGTTTCTGGTTTCCCAACTTATTTCAGTTAATCCCCTTTCTACCAGAAATTAAATATGTTGGCCTGCTGGGTTCTTTCCAAAGCTAGTGTCTGTCATATTGTTGGAGAGAAAAGTTATGGCATCAGACCCAGTGTTTGAACATATTGCTCTGTTGTACGAGCACTGTACGAAGGACCACAGCACAAAGGAATTGCCAAAATGTTGATGAAAATTTATCTACTTCTTTCGATAATATAGTTTTCTCATTTTCCACATCTCCATATCTATATCCTCTCTCTCTCTCATTCTCCCTTTGTATCTCGTTAAGAAATCCACCAGTAATTCCTCGTGGCCCATCTCTCAAAACTCCTTCTTTCAGTTTATATGCAATGCTTTCGTCAAGATGTAATGTGGTTAAAATTAAGCAATGTAACTACAAAGACATGCGGGAGGAGCTGGCCAGAGTTTATTGGAAGGGGAGCTGAGCAGGAAAGACCATGGAGCAGCAATAGCAGAAGTTTGTGGGGATAATTCGGAAGATAAGACCAAAAATGCAACCCCAGGAAGATGAAACATACTCATGGGAGGACAAGGCAGCCATGATTTACAAGGCATCAATCCAAAAGAGAAATATAGACAATGTGGTGAAGATGATTGGGAATTCAGAGAATTCTTTGGCTCTGAAACTACATAAGGCATCACTGACACTGCAGAGCTCTTAATCATCGTCAGGGAGAGAAACAGAGGAAACACATTCACTTTAAACACAGAAGATGGTATTTCTCAAGGAAAAAGATTCAGGTGAATTAAATATTTGAATTAAGATCAGTTAAATGCTGTTGCGGAATGTGTCAGATTGGAAGCAAGACCCGGGGAGACAGACCCTCAGCAGAATGAGAGTTTGAAAATGGAAGCATTTCCACATCAGAAACCAGGTTAGGTCACTGAGTGCAAGGCGGATGGGTGAATGGGTCTCAGTGAGAATTGGTGAACAGACAGCAGAATTGCATTGCAGATATTGCAGCTCGAAACTGCGTATTCATGTAGCTGTAGACCACAGCAGCAGGAGAAGCAGGACAGCATTCAACCACAACCTGTAACTTTTTGCCAGGATGACACCTCAGTCTGTCATTACCATCAACACCATCTATGGCTCAGTGACGAGTGTGGGTGAACATATCAGAGTCAGAATTACATGAACCTTAACCTGATGCTAACTCATTAAAGCTACCGGACTTGACCAACAGATCTGAACGAAGCCCTGCAGTCCTGTCACATTCAGTCATAAATGGTGGTGGACGATTAAACAAATGACTGGAGGAGAGGGTTCCACAAACATCTCCATCCTAAATAATCGAACAGACCTGCACATCAGTGTAAAAGAGAATGATGTTTTATCTGCACCATCCTCTGCCAGAGGTGTTGAGTCGATGATACACCTCACCCTCATCATGATGCCCACAAAATCACAGATGCCAGTCTTCAACTAATTTCGATTTGCTGCATGTGAGAGGAAGAAACAGCTGAACACAATAGATACGACAAAGGCAATGGGTCCTGACCCCATTCCTGCAATGGGACTGAAGCCTTGTGCTACACAACAAGCCGTGTCCCTGGGGAAGCTGTTTCAGTCTAACTCCAACTCTAACATCTCCCTGGCAATGTGGATAATTACTCAGCTATGTCCAGTCCCCTAAGAGGCGATTACAATCTGACCAATTATCACCCCCTCAGTCCCATCACGACTGTCAAATTGGTGGGAGTTCTTTTTGACAGAGATGTCAAGCAGCACAGAAATACCCTGCGCAGTGTAGTTTCCAATAGGTCCCCATGTGGAGATAGTGTTGTGGAAATATCACTGGATTACTAATCTAGACCAGGCTAATGCTTTGGCAGCGGGTGGAAGTTAAAACAATTAATAAAATATCGAGATCTAAAATCTGGTGTCAGTAACAGTGATCTTGAAGCCAATATGTATTGGAAACAGAATTTCCTTTTCCAATGTACTTTTAGGAAGTGAATCTCCCGTGACTTCCTGGGCTGGCCTAAAAGTGACTCCAAAGACCCTGACATGTGATAAACATTTCAAAGGTCTCTGAAACGGCCAACCAAGGGACTAATTTGTATCTAACTACTGAGACGTCTGAAAGGATGAAACCCGGACAGAACACCCGGCCTCGGCATCAGTGTCAGTAAAGGAAATGGGAACACAGTCCTGTCGACCCTGCAGAAACATCCTTCCGAACATCTGAGAGCTTGTGACAACATTCACAGAGCTTTCACACAGACTGCACAGAAACAGTGGGAAAGGAGTAGATCATGCAACACATTGAGCCTCCCCCATTCTATTCATGAAAAAAAATCTCCTCAGTGCACTTACCCCACACGATATGCATATCCATTAATGTGGCTAACCTTGGGAAGCTATAAAATAGGCGGTGCAGTAGTATGTTTGGTCAATCGAGTTTGCTCACCACTTCAATGTAATGATGGTTGGCCGTCATTTCCACACAGTTCTTCTGCTCTCCCAGCATCCCTTTACCGTCTCTAAATCCTTATTTATAATCAGTGTCTTGGTTTCCAGGTGCGTGCGAATTCCCCAGGTTCACAGTCAGTGAGTACAGTCATTAATTCTCATCTCAATGCAGAGTGAGCTGCTTGTACCTAATACTGTGTCCCAGCCAGGGGAATTATCATCTCTGCTTTCAATCTGTCTGACCCTGCCAGAGTTTTGTATATTTCACGGAGATCTCCACCCATTTTCCTAAACCCCATGGAATACTGGCCCAGTCTCCGAAACTCTGCTCCCAAAACAAGCCTGTCATCCCAGAGAGCAGTCTGGTCATCCTTCAATGCTCTCCCTAAATGTCAGG
Source organism: Chiloscyllium plagiosum (assembly GCF_004010195.1). Classification (NCBI taxonomy): domain Eukaryota; kingdom Metazoa; phylum Chordata; class Chondrichthyes; order Orectolobiformes; family Hemiscylliidae; genus Chiloscyllium; species Chiloscyllium plagiosum. The sequence continues at coordinate 21,302 of NW_025213730.1, read as the reverse complement.
TTTGTCCTTTATTAGGTAAGGAGACCAAACCTGCACACAATACTGCACAATGTTCAAGATGGGATATCTCCAATGGTCTGTACAGCTGCAGTAAGACACCCTTTCTCCTGGACTCACATCCCCCTGAAATGAAGATCAACACACCATTTATCTTCCTCACTGCTTTCTGTTTCTGCAATATTACTTTCAGTGACGGGTGTACAAGGATATCCAGATCTTTTTCAATGTTACAGCTACCCAATTGGCGGGTCCATTTAAACTGGGCAGCGTGCCAATGCCATGCCCAGTATTGACTTCTGGTTACAGAACTCACTGCGCTGCAGGGACGTCAGAGGTTTATGCAGAAGGAAACAACAAAAAGGTACATACGCCCCTTTGTAGATCAACATGTTTCCACCAATCCTTTTCAAATGGTAGGCTGCCAATTTATCGTTTCCCACCAAAGGGCACACTGTCACCTCTATCCACATTGTTCTACATCTGTCACGTATTTACCCATTCACTCCACTTGTCTTATTCTTCTCGGTGCTTTTTTATATCCTCCTCACCCACTCACAATCTCGCATCCGTTAGTGCTGTCAGCAGACGAGGATATATTGTATCTGCTTCCAGCAACCCAATGTTTAAAGGGCATTGTTAACAGCTGGGCCCCAAGCACCGATCCCTGCGTCACCTCAGCAACCTTCTTCTGTTAATTTATATGTATTTATTTCGTGAATCTGGGTGTCACTGGCTGGGCCAGCATTTATTTCCTGTCCCTAGTTGCCCTTGAGAAGGTGGTGGCCAGCTGCCTTGTTGAACGCTGCAGTCCACCTGCTGTGGTTGACCTCCAATGCCATTATGGAGGGAACTCCAGGATTCTGACCCAGCGACTGTGAAGGAGCGGTGATATATTTCCAAGTCAGGACGGTGAATGGCTTGGAGGGGAACCTAAAAATGATGATGGTATTTCCATACATCTGCAGCCCTTTTCCTTCTAGATAGATATAGTCCTGAGTTGGGAAGATTTTCTCTGAGGATCTTTGGCAAATCATTTCATTGCAGCATGTAGATAGTAAAACACTGCTGCTGCTGCTGCTGCTGCTGCTGCTGAGCGTTGATGGTGGAGCATTGTGGATGAAGGGGCAGTCAGACTTGCTGCTTTGTCCTGGATGGTGTCAAGCTTCTTGAGTGTTTTTGGGGCTGCACTCATCCAGACAAATTGGGCGTCTCCTATCACACTTCTGACTTATGCATTGTAGACTATGGACAGGCTTTTGGAGGTCAGGATGTGAGTTACTCGCCGCAGTATTCCTAGCTTCTGACCTGCTCTTGTAGCTACTGTGTTTATGTGGCTAGACCAGTGAGTTTCTCAGCAATGATTACCCACCAGGACTTTGATACTGGGGGATTCACTGATAGCAACATCATTGAATGCAAAGGGGCAGGTTAGATTGTATTTTATTGTTGATGTTCATGGTCTGGCATTTGTGTGGCCTGAATATTACTTGCCACTTGTCAGCCTGGATACTGTCCAGAACTTGTCGCATTTGAACATGGACTGCTTCAGTATCCGAGGAGCCACAAATGTTGCAGAATATTGTACAATCAATGGCGAACATCCCCACTTCTGACCTTAAAATGGTGGGAAGTTCATTGATGAAGCAGCCCAGAAGAAGTTTTCGACCACTGCTCGAGGGACTCCTACAGACTTGGAGCTGAGTTGACTGACCTTCAACAACCATGACCCTCTTCCTACGTGTCAGGTATGATTCTAACCAGCGGGGAGGTTGCCACGATACCCATTGGTTGCAGTTTTGCTAAGGCCCCTTAATGCCACACTTGGTCGAAGGCAGCATCGTTTTAAAGGACTGTCATTCTCATCCCACCTCTGGAATTCAGCTCTTTTGTCCATGTTTGAACCACGGTAATGAGATCAGGATCTGAGTGACGCTGGTGGAGCCCAAACTGGATGTCATTGACCAGGGTATTGCTGAGCAAGTGTTGCTGCTGAAAAGCACTGAGTCCTTCCTCCACTTTACTGATGATCGAGAGTAGACTGACAGAGTGGGAATACCATCATCTTTAGGTACCCCTCCAAGCCATTCACCATCCTGACTTAGACATATATTTGCTTTTTATAAACAGGAGATGCTTGGGGTAATTTTCCACATAATCGGGGAAAGCCATTGTTGTAACTGTCTTGAAACAGTTTGGCTTGGGTAGTGGCAAGTTATGGAGCACAAGTTTTCAGTACTATTGCCAGAATGTTGTCAGAGTATGGACTATTTGGAGTATCCAGTATCTCCAACCATTTCTGGATATCACGTGGACTGAATCGAGGTGGTTGATGACTGGTAACTGAATCGCTGAGGACCACTGGAGGAGGCTGAAATGAATCATCCACTCAGCACTTCTGACTGAAGATTGTTGCGAATGCATCAGCCTTATCTTATACACTGAAGTGCTGGGCTCTTCCATCATGGAGGAAGGGGTTATTTGTGGAATCTCTTTCTCCAGTGAATTGTTTAATTGTTTAATTGTCCCCAACGTTTCTCGACTAGATGTGGAAGGACTGCAGAGCTTAGATCTAATCCTTTGCTTGTGTGATGACTTAGCTCTGTCTATCACTTACTGCTTATGCTGTTTGGCACACACGTTGTCCTGTTTGGTGGCTTCACCAGGCAGACACCTCATTTGCAGGTATGCCCAGTGCCGCTCCTGCCATCCTGCACACTCCATTGACCCAAGGTTGATCCTCTGGATTGATAGTAATTGTCGTGAGGGGGATACGCCAGGCCATGAGGTTGTGTAGGTGTACAACTCTGCTCCTATAGATGAGCCATATCACCTTATGGACACCCAGACTTGAGCTGCTAGATCTGTTCGAAGTCTGTCCTATTTAGCACCGTGATAGTACCTGCCAAAATGGTGGAGGCTATTCTCAATGTGCAGGTGTTACTTTTCTCGACAATGACTATGCGGTGGTCACTCTTACCGATGCTGCCATGGACAGATCCTTCTGCAACTGGCAGATGAGTAAGGCTATGGTCAAAATGTATTTTCCTCTTGTTGGTTCCTTCACCATCTGCCGCAGTACCAGTCTAGCAGTTATGTCCTTTAGGATCGGCCAACTCCATCAGTAATGCTGTAGCTGAGATACTCTTGGTGGTGAACATCGAAATCCCCCACGCAGAGCACATCTTGCATCCGTGCTACACTCACTGCTTCCTCCAATTGTAGGTCAGCATGGAGGAGTATTGATTCATCAGTTGAGAGTGGCTGGTACAATGTAATCAGCAGGAGATTTCCTTTCCCATGTGTAAACTCATGCCATGAGATTTCATGGGAATCGGAGTCAAGAGCATTTCCCTTCCAACTGTATCCCAATGTGCCGCTACTTCTGCTATGTCCGTCCTGCTGATGAGACAGGAGATATTCGGGGAAGGTGATGGGGAATCTGGGACATAGGCTGAAATGGATCACCCACTCAGCACTTCTGACTGACGATTGTTGCGAATGAATCAGCCTTATCTGAAACACTGATTTGAAGGGCTCTTCCATCATGGAGGAAGGGGTTATTTGTGGAATCTCTTTCTCCAGTGAATTGTTTTATTGTCTCCAAAGTTTCTTGACTAGATGTGGAAGGACTTATACCTTACAGAATCATACCTTACAGACAATGTCAGGCTGTTGCTTGATGAGTCTGTTTATTTCTATTCACTGTTTCCTGCCAGCTGTCCCATTCTAGAAACATGCCCATACATTAGCCCCAATCCACTTAGATTTGATTTTGCAAACTGGGCTTTGAGCTTTACCAAAACTTTTCTAAAAATCAAAATATTTGACATCCATTGCTTCTCATTCATTTGTATTCCAGTCTGTTTCTCAAACATAATTCCCATTTCATATATCTATGTTAGTGTTGTCTATGACCATTACTTTCAACCCCAATAATTTCTCCGAAACCATTTACTTACTATGTTCTATGTTCTATGTACTCTATCATTTTCCCACACCAGACTTGGTTTTCCTTGTATTGTTTGAAAGTTCTGTGAAGAGAGACCTGAAGTAGTGGCTTCATAGTTCTGCCATTTCCGTGTTCCCCATTCTCTATTCTCTGGTTTCAAACTGAAAGCAAACTGCACTTGTTACTCATATTTTTCACATTGACATGATTTATCAGATTTTACAGTTCACTCTTATAACCTTTGCGAATATACTCTTCAAAAATTCATCAATTCCTGCCACAAACTGCTCAATAATTGAACTTCCACATCATACACTCACATGAGCATAGCATCTGTGCCAACAGAAATACAGCACGATCTATATTAGTCCCACTTCCCAACAGCAGGCCCATAGCCTGGAACGTTTTGACAATTCCAAGTGTTGTCCAAGTACTTTTTAATGATTGTGAGGTTATCCGTGATAATTCCCCTCCAGGTGAAAAAAAGTTTAAATCCTCTCTGAACCTCAAACGTTTCACTTTAAAAGTGTGCTCCTTTGTTCTTGACCCTCTGACTAAAAGGCACAGTTGCTGTCTATCCACCCTGTCCGTGTCGCTTATAATCTTATCCGTCTGAATCATGGACCCCTCAGATTTCTCTGTTCTTTATTCTGTTCGACTTGTCCGTGTAGAAAATCGTGGAATTCTTCCTGATCTCGCCTACTTGTACTTCTCCATGTCCTTCTGTTATTCAGTCCGCTCTATGTTTCTAAGTTTCACTGCAATCACATCTCATATTTTGAAACTCGAGATCGCAGGCTGATTTTCCACATCAGACAATCTTGCCATTTTAGGGATTAATCTGGATAATACCTTTTGCAGTTCCTCTGTAGTCAATATATTCTTTCTTAGATTGGGACTCCAAACGATACAAAATACTCGAAGTGTAGTCTCATGAACACTCGATGCAACTGGTGCACGACACCCTCTATATTCCAATTACATTCACATGAATGTAAACCTAATTTTTACTTTCCCATTTGCATATATTCTTCCTAATATCTCTCGCTTTCACTTTTCTTATGAGCTTTCTGTGTGGGTTCTTTGAAAAAAAAAGCTCATGAATATCCAACTCCACGTTATCCATTGGTTCTTCATTGCCTATATCCACAAGAATCATCTTCAAACCATTCCAAAGCAATGTTTGCCACTTCTGGTTTTTCTTTCATCGGTACATTCTCACACTCCCCAGTTATGTTATTGCCTTCTAAATATCTAGTAGCATGTTCTTTGTAATCGAATCCAACAGATACCCGACTGCGGATGACAAGATAACTGGTCTGTAGTTCACCACTCTCCAAATCCATCCTTTCTGAAACTGTTGGATAATATTTATAACCTTTGCCTTATCCAGATTGGCTAAATGCCTTTCGGGAATGAGTCGGAAAATAAAGTGAAAATCAGCGATGCACTCAACATGTCTATTGCTGCTTCCTGTGAAATTCTTGTATGAAGTACATCTAGTCTGTCAGATTTATAAATACTCAAACCAGCTTTCTTTTCAAAGATAACCCTAACATTGATAACAATGATCTTAGACTTTATTGACAAAGTCCCATGGTCACTTGGTATTTCTGGAAGATTTTCTGGACATTCTTCCATGAAGATAGACACAAAGAAACTGCTTCTTTTCCCTGCGATTTCTCTGTTCTCTGCAATAAAGTATCCTGAACGTGCACCAATTGTTCCACATTTGACCTTGTTTTTTATTTTTTTCATACATTGATAGATGCTTTTTACAGTCGTTATGCTTTTCTTTTGTTTGCACGCTTTTTCTCTTTCTGATTTTCTTCTCAGTTTCTTGATCATCCTTTGCTGGGTCCTACATTTCTCTGAATCCATTGGCTTACTGCAACACTTGGCATTTTTCTAAGCTGCCTCCTTTCATCTAATAGGTAGATGAAGGTGGGGTTGAAAGTGCTAGTCGAGGGGAGGGTGGACCAGATTGATAGGAAGGAAGGTGGACATGTAGGAAAATTCAAAAGTGCGGTGCTGACTTGGAAGGTTGGAGCGAGGTTAGGTGGGATTCGGGGAAATGGGGAAATGGGGAAATCCACTATGATCCCCTGTGGTTGGAACGTCCCAAGGCAGAAGAGGAGGCTTTCTTCCTTCAAGCATCTGGTGGCTTGTGTTTGGTGATGGATCAGGCTTAGGGCCGTCATGTCCTTGGCAGAGTGGGAAGGGTAATTAAAGTGCTCAGCCACAAGGCGATGGAGTTGTTCAATGTCGCTGTCCCAGAGATGTTCTCTGAAATGATCTACAAGTTGACCTCCTGCCTCGCCAATGTAGAGAAGACCAGATTAGGTTTAATCGATGCAGTATATGAGGCATTCTGTCTCCCTTCGTCACCTATCACTTTCAATCCCACTTTCATCTACCTGTCGCAATCCCAGCTACCTCCCTCCTGCCGCACCCCCTTCCCATTTATCTCTCAGCCCTCTTGGCCCATAAGCTTCATTCCTGATGAACGGCTTATGCCAGAAACATCGATTTATCTGCCCTTAGTATGCTGCCTGACTGTGCTTTTCGAGCACCACATTATTCGACTCTGATCTCCGCATCTGCAGTCCCCACTTTCTCCTCACACTTTCATGGCTTGCATGACTCAGATTTATCACGGTTACTTCAAATAAAACAAAAACTGTCGTGTACTCAAACAGTATAAAAGAAAACCAATACGTTGTGGTCACTGTTCCCAAAAGGTCCTTTCCAGCAAAAGTTTCAATTAGCTCTTCTGATCACTCAACACCAATTCCTAAATAACCTGATCCCGAGATCAGTGCTCGACATAATGTTAATGTAAACCATCTCGCACGTGGTCACGAAATCCATTTTTCCCAGCATTAGCATTCAATTGGGTTAACACAGTTTAGATATAATGTAAACAGTACATTATTACTGCAGTACCCACAAATGTGAATATCTAATTTCCTGTTTTATAACATGTCCAGCATTTGTATTGCAGCACTTTGATATATAACTCCCATCAACGTTTGCTCCTCCTTGCTGTTTACTAGATTCCTCCTTACTATATTCTGTGGAATCTGAGCGACGTGGGCTCTGGGGAAATATAATCTCGCCACATCATTTATAATGTTCTCAAACTTTAATTTCTACAGATCTCCCGTTATGCTGATGGAGT
>NW_025213730.1:8415-14103 GCF_004010195.1 Chiloscyllium plagiosum | reverse complement strand
GGTGGGAACTTTACAGCAGGCTGGTAAAGTGTTGCTGCTGCTCTTTAGTGAGATCACATCTGGAGTAGTGTGTACAGATTTAATCTCTTCAGTGAAGAAAGGATGTTGTTATATTGGAAGCAGCTCAGAGATGGTTCCCTCAACTGATTCCTGCAATGAAGGTGCTCGCTTATAAAAAAGGATGATCAGGTTGACCCAGTCGCTATTGTAGTTTACAAAAATTAAGGATGATCTTATTTGAACATAGATGACAGAAAGAGTTAACAAGTGAAGCGAATTACACAGATAATAGAGGAATCCATTCCGTTCTCCAGCCTGTTACACTGGAACAACAGAAGGATATTCAGGCCTTTGACCCTGTTACACTAGAATAGGACGAGGCTGTTCAGCCCCTGGAGCCTGATGTACATTTACAGAAGGAGGCCAATCAGCCATTCGAGCCTATAACAGTAGGCCATGCTGCACCAGTATCCTGTTAAACAGCAACAGGATCAGTCCATTCAGCCTCCTCAAGTCTGTAACATAGGAACTGGAAGACGTCACACAGTGACTGGAGATTGTTACACTGGGACCCACCGAGCCTACTGCAAGGGAATTGGATCAGGATAAAAACTATCTGAGACTTCTTTCATGAAAAAGGAAGAGGTAATTTAGACACGTGTTTGTTGTATGTGAACCAGAGAAGACCAATCAATCCCTCGGTCCCATCTCTGGGATACATGAGGAGACCTTTCATTATTTCCATATGTTATGGAGAAATATGAGAAGACCCATCAGCTCCTCAAAATGTTAGACAGCAACAGGAAGATTCCATAATCTCTAAATCGTCTAAAACATCGACAGGACGAGGACATTCTGGCCTTGGAGATGACAACATGGGAACACCAGAAAGACATCAGCCCATCGATTTTGTCCACCAGCGGGATGATGAGTCCATTCAGCCACACATGGCTCTTACACGGCATTTGGAGCAGATCTCTTAAAAACGCTTGCCCATTAAATAGGAATTCAAAGAAATCGCAAAGGGTTTCGAAAGGGAAGAACTTATAATAATGGTGTACATTAGGGACTAAAGTGTAACAATAAACTCTTGTAATTTAAGGCAAATTGTTAGAGTCTATTGTTCAGCACATTTGCAAACTCAAACCACAATTCGTCAGAGTGAACATGGTTTTACGAAGGCTAAATCGTGTTTGAATTGTTTGCTTGAGTTATTTGAACATGTCACAAACAAGGTGGATCGTGGGAATCCTGCAGATGAAATATATCTAGTCTTCCTGAAGGCATCGGATATGTCACTTCTCCAAAGAATAAGTGGTAACATCAGACAACATGGGTTTAGGAGTAATTTATTAGCTTGGATGAAGGAGTGGTTAACCAACAAAATGGAGTCAGATGGAATTAATATGTCATTCTCTTTTGGCAACTGCAATTTGTGGGATGCCATTGATTTCAGAACTCATGCCTCATACATTTGCGATCGATGGTGGTACTGTACTCGGTTGATGGGATAGAAAATGCCGTGCCACATTTTCAGATGACACTAACATTGGTAGGAAATTACTTCGGAATGATGATGCAAGAGACTTAAAATTATATGGATAGGTTGGATGAATGGGCCAACATTTGGCAAGGAAAATAAAAGGGAATAATATGGGGCTATTCAAGTTGGCCAGTATAATAGAAAGACAAATTATTATCTAAATTGGGAGAACATTCAAAGTGTTTAGGTGCAGAGGGATCTGAGTGTCTGCTTGCATATCACAGAAAACATGCCTGCGGGTACTGCAAGTAATGAGAAATGGAAGCATAATTTCAGTGTTTATTTATAAAATGATAGAGTAGAAAGGTAGGGAGTGTTGGTGTCGCAATGAAAGGCATTAGTGAGGCTGCAACTGGAGTACAGTTTGGGTGTCCTGCAGAATGAGGTATTTTCATTGGAAGCAATTCAGAAGAGCTTCATTAGATTGATTCCATATTTGAAGTGTTTGTCTTATGAAGAGAAATTGAGCAGTTCAGGCCTATATACTCGAGTTTATAAGAATGAAAGGAGATCTTCATTGAGGTCTGTAAAATGCGAAAAGTAATGAAAAGTGTAGATGTGGAGTGGATTTTTTTCATGTGGTGCAATCTACAACAAGAGACTAGAGTTTTAGGATGGAGAGATGGCTGGAAAGTGGAACAGAGGCCGTGTTGACATCAGCATCATCCAGGGGTTGTATACCTCACAGATGCTCCTTGTTCTTTTTCAACCCTTTGACTGTGTTGCCCAAGAATGGGGGAGGACTGGGTCTCATACAGGAAGCAGGCAATCAGGATACATCAGTCTCAATCAGTTAGACAGTATGTAACAAGTAAGGTCACACAGTGACCAGCGCTGGGTTCTCAACTATTTTCAAACTATATTAATGATCAGGAGGATGGAACAGATATACAGATGCTGAGTTTGGTGATGTTAAGCAAGGGATTAAATTACCAAGAGATAGTGGAAAGTCTGCAACTAGATACAGAGAGGGAAAGGCAATAGATAATAGTTTGGCAGGTGGAATTTAACAAAATATAACCTGTCATTTCATTTCCAGGAATAATGGAAAGCAATATGTTTCTGAAATGGAGAGGGATTACAGAACTTAATGATACTGTGTACTGGAGGGTTCACTCAGGCCCGTTCAGACATGGGAGGTTTTGCTCCATCCCTGATCGTCTGCTCCCAGACACTCCAAATGACCCTATTGCTCTCCGTAAACATGGAATACTTTGATGTGGTTGATTGGTGGTGGGGGTGGTGTTTTGAAACGTGCATCAAGGGGACGGCCTTTATTCAAGATATATTTATTTTTTTCTACGTGGAGACCCGATGACGATGGGAATGGCTGACTGCTTTTGCATGAAGAGGCCGTGACTGCTGCCAGCATAGGGCGTATTCACCAACATGATGTACTGTGCATGGACACACTGTAACATTAATAGAGAGAGAGAGCTCCTTCAGTTCCTCTACCTCTCCCCATTGACATGGATACTCTGCAGATGCCATATACACCATCGGAAATCCCACTATATTGGATACATCCGGCAGCTCCCTGCTGAGGGAGAAACAATGTATTTACCTCATCCACCATATATATCCTCCATTACCGAATGGTGACATTGATGTTGAGATACTGGGAAGTGATGGATATGACACCTAGTCCTGCCTGGAAAGTTCTGGATCATAGAAGCTGAATGAAACAGTGACCCCAACAGCCACTGGCAGCACCATCCTCCTCCTGGTGTGAAGCTGCAGGTCGTGTTGAAGGAAGTGACGCCTTTCTATGACCAGCTCCTGGTTCAGTAAGGGCCGCTTACACTCTGCTCCTGGGTCAGGTGGAGCTTGAGCAGCTGTTCCTGGGAAACCCGGGGTGGATACAGCAGATCCCATTCCCCACACACACTCACTTCGTGGTTTCAGCGCTCCCCCTCTCTGCAGCTTCTGCTCCATTTGTTGTTCATGTTGCCGGCTCAGATGTTGTGACTACAGTCCCCCTGCTCCATCCAGAGTTTGGTCATCAATTCCTCAGGTCTCCCTGACTGTCTGAGTCAACTTACAGCACAACCTCCAGCAAACCATTCCCTGCACCTCCACTAAATTTTCAATTAAAGGAATCAGTCAGAAACCCCTCGGTACAAATGTTGTGGACCAGACAGATCCCCGCAAAATATTTTAGACCCAAACCTTTCCATATTTTGAATATAGATGTGAAGTGTGCCTTACAGATATGTTGTGACTGGTCAAACCACTCGACATTGAGTAAAATATAATCTATTAAAATGCTTAGTTAGAATACAATAAAAAAAGAGAACATTTTGGAATAGCTTATATGTTGGAACACTTACACAAACATTAGCTACAGTATCTTCTTTGGTATAGGCAACTTGGCACAAGGATACATTCAAATACAGATCCTTACAGCGGTCTTCCAATCCAGGGGAAAATAACATCAACAGAGATCTCAGAGAAAAGCAGCTGGGTATCATGTATTGAAACTTCCAACCCTTTTGGGATCCCCAGCAGCTCCTTAATGCTGCAGCTGAAATCAAATAAGGAAACCTGGTCTGGGAGAGCTGGCCACTGCCCTTCCATTGTTCCTACCGTTTTAATGAAACCTAAAATCTCAGTTATTTACTTAAATTGTTTTCAGACTGCAGTTCTGCACCTCTGCCTATAAAATCTCTCTTTAAAAAAAATCAAGAGAAAATAGCCTTTTTACAGTGGTAATATTCGCACAATCCATCTTGAATACAATAATTCATCAATATATAACGGCGGATTCATTTTATACCTCCTAATCTCCCTCGATTAGTAGACTGAAATGCATATACATTACATTGACTGTGAGCATACAAATGTTCACAACTAGTTTCGATTTCAGTCATTTTATTCCTGCCACAGAATGCCTTTGTCTTTCTTCATCCAAGTCTCCACAACGTATCAAAACTTAGATTTTCTCGCCCTGTAACCTGTGCAATTTCAAACTGAATGACAGCAATAATAAACTCAATTGAAACAGAGTGGTATTTTTCTCCCTAAACTTCTCCATAAACTTTAAGGGGGTCACGATCAGTGATAAAGATTTGTCTCAGGTATGTTATCCGCAATTTATATGCTGAAATGTTGTAACGCCAAAAACAAGCTCAAGACCCACCTTTCAAAATGACTTTGTCTGATCCTTTCAAACTCAATGTGCGTTTAACCAGGGACCCTTTTGTAGATTCCTGAAACACTGTCTGTCGGCTTCTGGCCCAAGCTCATATGCACTTCAGATGGCTTTCTTCACCACCCCATACTGGCCAGATACCTCCTCTGATAGGGATGCAAATATCTATCAGCTTTGTTTGGATCAACTAAATCCACATGGTCACTGGTCACTGCATTTTTGTAGCCACTTTCTCAAATGAAATTTAAAAGGCTTCCCCATCCTTCTCATCAAATTTAGATAATGCTTGGATGCATTTAAACAGAACCCCATTAGACCATTGGTAACAATAGGGTTGCTCAACCTCAGTATCTTTCTCATCCTGCCGACCTTCTACCTTCATCTCCGCCCTCTATGTCAACTTTCCTCTCTAATTGCTAACTGTTTAAGTTGAAACTCTCGGCTTTTCTTCTCTCCTTTTCTCTCTTTCTTCTTCATTTCCTTTTCTTTTATTTCGACTTTTCATCTTAATTCAAACCGTTTCAATTCCTTCTCATGTTCAAAGTGCCTCATTTGAAATTGAATTCCTGCTGTTTCCAAAGAGTCCGATGGCAGTTCTACCAAATGTAATTGTCGAGCTATAGCTGCAATCATCTCTCATTTTCTCACAGACAAACACAACCCAAACTCCAGCTTGTCTGTCATTTTCTACAGCTTTGCCTTCATTATCTTTTGTAAATCCCCCAACTTCACTTCTTCCACACCCAGAGAACTCTTAATGACTGAAAGAATCTTTATATACAACACACTGTTTAAACCAACCGAATTCAGCATCCGGAACAAAAGACACTGACAGCTACTAAACACGACCTTTGGACGCAATAGTCTCCCAGTGCATAAACTCCAGTGTCTGCATTAGCTTATTCTGGATTCTCTGGTTTCCTCCCACAATCCAAAGATGTGCATGTCAGGTAAATTGACGATGCTAAATTGTTCATAGTTTTCAGGGATGTGT
>NW_025213730.1:2138-7606 GCF_004010195.1 Chiloscyllium plagiosum | reverse complement strand
AACATCAACAGAGATCTCAGAGAAAAGCAGCTGGGTATCAAGTATTGAAACTTCCAACCCTTTTGGGATCCCCAGCAGCTCCTTAATGCTGCAGCTGAAATCAATTAAGGAAACCTGGTCTGGGAGAGCTGGCCACTGCCCTTCCATTGTTCCCACCGTTTTAATGAAACCTAAAATCTCAGTTATTTACTTAAATTGTTTTCAGACTGCAGTTCTGCACCTCCGCCTATAAAATCTCTCTTTAAAAAAAATCAAGAGAAAATAGCCTTTTTACCGTGGTAATATTCGCACAATCCATCTTGAATACAATAATTCATCAATATGAAACCTAAAATCTCAGTTATTTACTTAAATTGTTTTCAGACTGCAGTTCTGCACCTCCGCCTATAAAATCTCTCTTTAAAAACAATCAAGAGAAAATAGCCTTTTTACAGTGGTAATATTCGCACAATCCATCTTGAATACAATAATTCATCAATATATAACGGCGGATTCAATTTATACCTCCTAATCTCCCTCTATTAGTAGACTGAAATGCATATACATTACATTGACAGTGAGCATACAAATGTTCACAACTAGTTTCGGTTTCAGTCATTTTATTCCTGCCACAGAATGCCTTTATCTTTCTTCATCCAAGTCTCCACAACTTAGATTTTCTCGCCCTGTAACCTGTGCAATTTCAAACTGAATGACAGCAATAATAAGCTCAATTGAAACAGAGTGGTATTTTTCTCCCTAAACTTCTCCATAAACTTTAAGGGGGTCACGATCAGTGATAGAGATTTGTCTCAGGTATGTTATTCGCAATTTATATGCTGAAATGTTGTAACGCCAAAAACAAGCTCAAGACCCACCTTTCAAAATGACTTTGATCCTTTCAAACTCAATGTGCGTTTAACCAGGGACCCTTTTTTAGATTCCTGAAAGACTGTCTGTCGGCTTCTGGCCCAAGCTCATATGCACTTCAGATGGCTTTCTTCACCACCCCATACTGGCCAGATACCTCCTCCGATAGGGATGCAAATACCTATCAGCTTTGTTTGGATCAACTAAATCCACATGGTCACTGGTCACTGCATTTTTTAGCCACTTTCTCAAATGAAATTTAAAAGGCTTCCCCATCCTTCTCATCAAATTTAGATAATGCCTGGATGCATTTAAACAGAACCCCATTAGACCATTGGTTACAATAGGGTTGCTTAACCTTAGTATCTTTCTCATCCTGCCGACCTTCTACCTTCATCTCCGCCCTCTATGTCAACTTTCCTCTCTAATTGCTAACTGTTTAAGTTGAAACTCTCGGCTTTTCTTCTCTCCTTTTCTCTCTTTCTTCTTCATTTCCTTTTCTTTTATTTCGACTTTTCATCTTAACTCAAACCGTTTCAATTCCTTCTCATGTTCAAAGTGCCTCATTTGAAATTGAATTCCTGCTGTTTCCAAAGAGTCTGATGGCAGTTATACCAAATGTAATTGTCGAGCTATAGCTGCAATCATCTCTCATTTTCTCACAGACAAACGCAACCCCAACTCCAGCTTGTCTGTCAATTTCTACAGCTTTGCCTTCATTATCTTTTGTAAAACCCCCAACTTCACTTCTTCCACACCCAGAGAACTCTTAATGACTGAAAGAATCTTTATATACAACACACTGTTTAAACCAACCGAATTCAGCATCCGGAACAAAAGACACTGACAGCTACTAAACACGACCTTTGGACGCAATAGTCTCCCAGTGCATAAACTCCAGTGTCTGCATTAGCTTATTCTGGATTCTCTGGTTTCCTCCCACAATCCAAAGATGTGCATGTCAGGTAAATTGACGATGCTAAATTGTTCATAGTTTTCAGGGATGTGTAGGTTGGGTGCCTTAGTCGGGGTAAACGTGTTTCCAAAGGGTAAAGGAAATGATCTGGGAAGGTTACTCTTCGGAGGGTCGGTGTGGACTTGTTGGGTCGAATGGTCTGTTCGCACACTGTAGGGATTGTAATTCTAAACCCAATTTGGTATTATTGATTTAGAACCTGCAAGAGTCCCCAGTTTGCTATAAACCAACTGGACAGCCTCAATCTATTTTAAGAGGGTAGCTTGGATGCCAAACCTTTCTTATTTTAAAGGTAGATGTGAAGTGGGTGTTCCAGATGTGATGCTACGAGTCAAACCACTCACCATTAAGCAAAACACAATTTATTTAAACACTCTAATGAAAATCAATTCAAAATGACGAGGAATTTAGAATAATTTAACTATTGGAAACCTTAACCGAATAATGGATACTGTACCTTCTGCAAATGAACTGTTCCAATATGCTAACATCACCGAAATACACCCCTTGGCAAAAAGGTACATTCAGACATACATTCTTGCATACAGTTCTCCAATCCAAGGGCAATCAGCTTCAAGTCAGGTTTCAGAGAGAGTAGCAGCTATGGATCAGTTACTAGGCCGTTGTTTCTACTATTTATTAAAAAGCCTAAAGGCGTCGCAAGTTATTTACTTGAGCCGTTCTCAGCAGGCAGTTTGGCCTTTAAGATCTCTTATATGAAAAAAAGAGAAATTAATCTTTTTATTAAGTGACAACATTGTCACACAATTTGGATGCCTCGTCCTTTACTCGAGGGGCTTCCTCGTGTTACTGATCGCAAGGTCACCTGAGAGGGACAAATTCAGGTACAGACCAAGTTACAAGGATGTGACTCATAACTTCTGAAACACCCCTGTCCATGGACCATCACATGGGACATACCGGGAAGCCTGACACACACCATGTCACTGTTTCTCAGCTTCACAATGATTGTACTCTATACACTAGGGAGGCAAAAGCAAAGGCCAGGGAAAGATACAGAGGGACAGAAAGATTCACATTAAAGACAGAAACAGACAGTTAATTAACTGAAAGGATGTTGTGGAAGCATGAGGAAAAAGACAGGGCAATGGGAATAACTGGAGAAGTGAGATCTTCGAGAGAAAATTTCCAAGAATGAGAACATTGAATAAAGGCATTGTCAGATCTGCTGAAATGGTTTGTTATATCAAATTCTGATTCTGCTTGACAGAACACCACAAACAACATAAACTGGGACAAGAGGACAGCCCAGCATGGAGAGCTGTGCAGACCATGCTAGTGTGTTGGTCAGTAAACTGCATTATCTGCCCAGCATGGAGAGTATTGCAAATATTACTATCATATGCTAACCATAAGATCGCATTAGATTACTGCCTAAAATGGGAAGATTTGTTGTGTGTGTGTTCATCAGAAACTGAGGGAGAGTGCGTGTGTGTGCCCGATTGGCGTGGTTGCATGCGAAACTCATTGTTTGAGAAGGAACGCACATGGAGGAAACTATTTTCAGTAAGAACAGCTGGCAGGCTTTTTGTTAATCGACAGAGAGAGAACGAGAGAAGTTTCATGGACAGATAAGGTAAAGTGTTTGAGAATGTCAAAATAAGGGCATTGCCAGACACAACAGCAATATACATCGGCGTGCACATGAATGACAGATGGATGGGAGTTTGGTGTGAGGTTGAATTAGATTTGTTTCAGCAAGTTTGAAGCCGGGAGTGTCAGCAGCAGATTATTGGCTTCATTAAGACTGTACTTCATAGCTCAAGGTTCAAACAGCAGCTGGAATAAACCAGTGAGATATATTCTGGAGTGGTGAGTATTTCAAGTTAGAAATGGTCAGGGAATGGTGTCAGGAATCAGCTCATGGTCAAAGGGATCTCCCACAGTCGTGACTTGTCTGCTTCAGCCGCAGTTATTGGCCAGGGATGAGATGGAAACAGTGGAAGGAAGTGGAGTTTGTAACCAGAACAGTAGAGAGTGACCTCCATGCTGTTAATATTTAAATAACAAAGGCCATGATACAATAAATTGCAGTTCTCCGCTGGAGCTGAGTAGGTCAACATAGAGACTCGTGAGTAACAATGTCAGAACAGAGAGGGAGACAGTAATTGAACACGTTCATTGATGTAGTTAGTAGTGGTCTGTAGAGTGAATATATGGATCGAGAGTTTCAACAGTAAAAAAAATAGTGACAAGAGTGTAGATTATATGAAAGAACAGTAATACAGTCATAACTGGTGTACAGAAAAAATCTAGACAGTGACACTTACCAGGCACACCGACGATAGCCAGGAAAGGATAATAAAAATATTGAATAATGAGAAGAGTGTAATAGATCCACACTGATAATGACCACCAATAAAATGCAGAAAGATACCAAACATAATTGGATAAACTCCTGTCTATTTTTGGAACATGCCAGTCAAATGTTCTCAGATTCTGATCCATTGTAGGAACATTCCAGTCCAATGTTCTCAGATTCTAATCTCTCCTCCCCCTCTCTCCAAATCTGCTGATCCCTGTCAGTGCTGTCGGTGATGGTCCCGCTCATGTTATGGGATAACACATTCAACGGTGCCCATTTATCATTTAAAGATGGAAACGAACTACTGGAATTATTAGAATCCATGGAGATTGGCATTAATCACAGTCAATAAACAAACACTGGGAAACCGAAAAAAGGCTACAACAATGGGTGAATGGGCACAGCACAACAATCAACTGTTCCCTCCCAGTTGGGGAACACTTCAGTGGCCCAGGACCTTCAACCTCGACCCTTCTGGTGACCACCCTCCAAGGCGGACTTCAGGACAGGCAGCAGCGAAAAGTGGCCAAGCAGAGGCTGATAGCTAATTTCGATAAACATAGGGAGGACCTCAACTGGGACCTTGGGTCCATGTCACATTACAGGTGACCACCATTGCACTATACACACACACAGGCACTCCTATACACACACATACATACGGACACACATGTACACAGACACGCACACAGACACGCACGCACACCCTTACAGACACACACGATCCCACACTTACACGGCATCCTCTCAGAAACTTAGACCACTCTACATATTGGACACACATATGCACGTTCTCTCACTGATACTCAAAACTCCCCACCCCAGACACGCACACAAACTCCCACACTCACAAATGCACCCCCTCACAGACTTAAGACACTCTACATCACTACACACACATATACATTTTCTCTTACGCTCACAGCCCGCCAACCCAGACAGACACAGACACACATACACACACAAACCGACAAATATCCACATCACACACATATATTTTGTGGGATGATTTTGTATTTGCAGAGTTACATAGTAATTTGCTCAAAAACTGCATGAATTCATGTAAATCTCTGAGCTCAGAAACTGCATGGATTCATGTAAAACTCTGTTATCTCACTTTTCAGATTAGAATCAATTTAAACATCATGGCATAGACAGAAAACACAGGGGGCGAACACCTTCAACATATTGTCTAGCTAATACTCACTTTTACAGCTAACGTAAGAATGCAACAATTATTTTAAAAAAGAGTTTGTGATTTACACATGAAGGAAGTAAAACTATCATGATATTCGAACAGATGAAAGACCCAACAGA
>NW_025213730.1:391-2072 GCF_004010195.1 Chiloscyllium plagiosum | reverse complement strand
GTGTGCTTCCAATTAAACTTGTTGGACTATAACCTGGTGTTGTGTGAATTTTAACTTTGTACATCTAAGTCCAACACCGGCATCTCCAAATAATGACTGAGCAAACAGGCTCAATTAACCAGTTCCACACATTAGT
Source organism: Chiloscyllium plagiosum (assembly GCF_004010195.1). Taxonomy (NCBI): domain Eukaryota; kingdom Metazoa; phylum Chordata; class Chondrichthyes; order Orectolobiformes; family Hemiscylliidae; genus Chiloscyllium; species Chiloscyllium plagiosum. The sequence continues at coordinate 1,936 of NW_025213730.1, read as the reverse complement.
TTTCAGATAACTACAGAACAGAACATTTACTGGGTTTGGATGGAATGGATTAGGGTTGCTGAGGGATGGACAATAAATCTTTAAATCTTATTTTAAACTTGGATATGAGAGTATTAACAGAACACTGCAGGGTTCTATATATGTTCCACTCTCTTTATGAAACAGGCAGTTATAAAATAGCAGATCGGTTGCATAAAGAAAAGTCAGGTGTGCAAGTTTCTAGATTCCTTATTGACCAGTGTGAAGCTACTCCTGGTTTTAAGTGCCCTGCAACCAAATCCTTTCATAACCTTGAGACAGACAATTGAGACTGCTGCTCAGCAACACGCCGAAACAATTCTGTCCCTACGGGCCTCTTACAGAGGGATAAGAGAAGGCCATTCAGCCCATTTTCGGCTGTTGCTACTTGAAAAGGTGGAAATCTAGAATATTGGCACATTTTGACATCAAGGAGAAAGTGAGGACTGCTGATACTGGAGATCAGAGCTGTAAAATGTGTTGCTGGAAAAGCACGAAACGTTGATTGTCCTGCTCCTTGGATGCTGTCTGACCTGCTGCGCTTTTCCAGCAATACATTTTACAGCACATTTTGCCAACAGAATCATTCAAAACAAAGAGCTGTATCACTGCAGCTATATGAGGTGTTACTGAGAGGGGACCGGGAATACATTGTGTTGGTTATGTTTCTGTCACTGAGAAGGGATGGACCTCCATCAGATACAGTTTAACGGCTGCTCATAATCCACGGGTTGCTGTCTCATTTAATATCTCGGGTCTGTTACACAAGGAGAAAGTGAGGACTGCAGATGCTGGAGATCAGAGCTGAAAATGTGTTGTTGGAAAAGCACAGCAGGGAAGGCAGCATCCAAGGAACAGGAGAATCGACGTTTCGGGCATAAGCCCTTCTTCAGGAACAAGGACATGAGGAGGCCATTCAGCCTTTCTAGTCTATTACATAGAGCCACGAGGAGCCCCATTCAGCCTCTCGAGCCTGTTACAGAGGGGCAGAAAGTGTTTCTTTAACTTTCTGTCACGCATAAATATTAATTTGAAATTAGTTGTGGAATAGGAAAGACCTGATGTAAACATTAAAGTTCTAACTTTGAACAAGGCCAACTTTGAAAGGGATGGTGAGCCATGTGCAACGCTAATTGGAATACCCTATTCACAGGTAAAGGGATGGTTGGAAAATGCAAGGCCATCAAAACCTGTTTTCAGAGATTCCAGAGCCAACATGTTCCTATTGGTGAGAGGGGCAAGGCTCCTGGGTGCAGGGAGTTCTAGATTGCTAGATATATTGATGCTTTGATCAAGGTAAGGAATGAGGCATATGTCAGGTAAATAGAGCTGAGATAAAGTAAATCCTGAGAGGAGTATGAGGGAAGTAAGTGCATTGTCAATGCGGAAATAGGGCCAGAAAAAATGTGGACATGAGATGGCTTTAAAAATAGGGTTAACGGGGCATTGAAGAAATTCTACAAATCCTTTAATGGCAAAAGATTAACTAGGGAGAGAACAGGGCCTCCTTAAAGATCAGTAAGGCTA
>NW_025213730.1:0-365 GCF_004010195.1 Chiloscyllium plagiosum | reverse complement strand
AGATTAACTAGGGAGAGAACAGGGCCCCTTAAAGATCAGTAAGGCTACCTATTTGTGGAACCACAGCAGATTGGAGGGATACTAAACAAGCATTTCTCCTCAGTACTTACTGTGGCGGAGGTTATAAGAGCGAGAGAATGAATAAATATATAGTGATACATTGAAATGTGTCTATATTACAAGGAGGTGTTTGACATTTTAAAACACATAAAGGTGAACAAATTACTGGGACCTGATCAGTTGTATCCCAAATGATTGTGGGAAGCTAGGAAAGAGATTGGTCAGAATTTTGCTGATATCTTTGTATCATTGATTTCCACAGGTGAGGTGTTAAAAGACAGGAGGACTGCTAACATAGTGTCATT
>NW_025213729.1:23822-35440 GCF_004010195.1 Chiloscyllium plagiosum | reverse complement strand
GGTTTTCCCTCAGCTCTTGTTTATAACTATATCCTCTCACACTGAACCTATGCCGTCTTGATCTGGAATTCACCACCACATGGAAAACGAACTTGTCTCTTGTTTCTATCCCTCCACTCATGCATTTGTATAAGGTCAATCCTCGGCCTCCGACGTACCATGGAAAAGAGCCCCAACCGATTCCACCTCTCCCTATTGCTAAAATTTTCCAAACCCTGTCAGAACCCTTAAAAATCTTTTCTTAACCATTTCAAGTTTCACAATATTCTTCTGATAGGAAGGGGACCAACTTGAGCCTGACATCGCTGGTGGGAATTCTTTTGGAGGAAATCCTGAGGGAGAGGACTCACATGTGTTTGAAAACGCAAGGACTGATTAGTGAGTGTCAGCATGTCTGTGTGCGTGGGAAATCATGTCTAACGAACTTGACTGAGTTTTTTTCAAGATGTAACGAAGAGGATTGGTGAGGGCAGAGCCGTGATCTTTGTGGACTTCAGTAACGCGTTCGACATGGTTCCTCATAGCACAATGGTTAGCATAATTAGATTGCATGAAATACAGTGACAGATAACAATTTGGACACGTAACTGGCTCGAATGCAGAAGACAGAGGTTGGTGGTGGAGAGTGGATTTTCAGTCTGGAGGCCTGTGACGAGTTGTGTGCCAAAAGGATCGGTGCTGTGTGCACTACCTTCGTCAGTTATACAACTGAGTTGGATGTAAACACAGGAGGTATGGTTAGTAAGATGCAGGTGACACCAACATTGGAGGTGGAGTGGACAACGAGATCAATGCTGACTCAACTGTATTTCATCATTGACAAAAGGATTGGATATGACGATCATAGGTATGTCCAGTAAGTTTGCAGATGACATCAAAAGGATGGTTTAGTGAATAATGTTGAGGAATATCTCCAAGTACATCTCGACCATTATCAGAATGTCAAGGAGTAGCAGTTCGACGATAATTTACATAAATGCTTCGTTTTGTATTTTGGTAAGGTAAAGCAGTACTGGGCTTATGTAATTAGTGGTAAGGTCCTGTGGTGTGCTTCCGAGAGAAGAGACATGGTACTTAGTTTCTTGTAAGTGCAGTCGCAGGGAGAAAGGATGATCAAGACCACGTTTGGTACCTGTGACGTAATTCGTCAGAGCATTGATTCTCGGAGTTAGGATGGCATGTTGCTCCTGTAGAAGACATTGGTGACGTCACTTTTTTACACTTTAGTTTGATCTGAAAAGGAAAGATGTTGTTAAAATTGATTGGTTGCAGAAATAATTTAAATAATGTTCCAGGAGTGGAGGATTTGACCGACGGATAGTGGCTGAATCAGTTGCGGCTTTTTTTTTTCGATCGAGAAACAATTGAGATTATAAAATCATGAGTGGCATAGACAGTATGAATACTCAAGGTCTTTTACCCACGATAGGGGAGTACAAAACAAGAAAGCATACGTCTTAGATGACTGGGGAAAATTTTAGAAGGTATCGTGGGGCTACTTTTTTCACGCCATGTGTGGTGTGTGCATGGAAAGTACTATCAGAGGAGGTAGTGAAGTCGATTACAACTATATTTTGAAATACATTGGCATGATGCAAAAACGAGAAGAACTTATACGGAAATGAACCAAATGCTTGTAAATAGGAAAAGCTCAGATGAGGATACCTGGTCGGTGGGGACAAGTGGGAGAAAAGGGCTGTTACCGTGTTGTTCCACTCTCTGCGTCTACAAGAGCAACGTGGAGAAATTTTGAAAGAAACTTTTGAATGTGAATCTTCTTTCGCAGATGTTTGTGCTGTACCTTTTGCATTTATTCAAAGCTGAGTTAGTTAAATATTTGATAGAGAAGTTAGTCACGGATCATAGGATATAGCTAGGATCGTGGGGCTGAGAGCAGACACAGCTCAGCCACAATTTAGTGAATGATGGAGAAGGCTCAAAGTGTATAGAAACCCACTTCTGCTTCTCAGTACTATGTTCCGACGTTCCACTCAGTCCCTTAAACCTGCTCGACATGAGCAGTTGGAGGTTACTTCCTTCTTCAACCTGGTGCATAGAAACAGGGTGGACGATTCAGACCTTCAAGACTGTCACACACAGTTCGGGGACGTTTTTAAAATGTAATTGCAAAATCCAAGCTGATACGAATGAGGCTCATCATCTCTCTTGTTATCGACTTTCCCCTCGCTGCAAATTGTGCTTTGATTGTTGGTAATTTTGTTGACGCTGATTCACTGTGAATACAGTCCCCATAACTCACGAAAAGATGTCTCACAGTATCCTTTGTGCACCCTGCCTGCAACATTTAGTGACAGAGCCTTCAGGTAAATAATACGCTCTAATTTTCCAATAACTGATTGTGAGAACACAGGAAACAGGAGCAGGTCATTCGCACCGCCAAGCTTGCCTTGCATTTATTTACGATTATGCCTAATTTTCGTTCCGTCTCAACTCTCTTTAATGCCAAATTCTTCATCGCCCTCAACTTTCTGACAGGCCACAGTTCATCTCCCTCCTTTTTAAGTACCTCCAGTAATCTCGCTGCACTCATACTCTGGAATAGAAAATTCCTGGCATTCTGTAACCACAGTTTGAAGTAAACATTCCCTGCTCCGACATCTGCTGATATGAACAAAAATGGTGAACACTAAAGGCTCAGGTAAAAGTAAGTGACCCTGATATCAAGGCACTGTTTGGCTGTGGATGACGTCAAGGCGCTGAACAACATTGAACAGAATGCCATTCAATGCATTCAATTCCACGTCTGTTGGAGTCACTCGTAGTACAAAGGAAGATATTTGTGGTTCGTGGTAGTCCATCATCTGAATCTTTGGACATCTGAAAAGGAGATAATCAGGGTAGTTTCCTCAGCATAAACATTTTCAGCTGCTTCATTAATGCCTTTCCTAATCATAAAACCAGGAATGGATATGGCCACTGAGGATCACACAAAGTTGAGAACAGTTTGTCACCCCTTAGCTCGATCAAGTCACCACTCTTCTTCCTTTACTCCAATGGGAAAAGCCCTAATTCCCTCAGCCTTTCTTCATAAGACATGTCCTACAGACGAGGCAGCATACTGGTAAATATCTTCGGCTCCCCTCTGCAGCTCCGACACTGTGCCGACGGAAGGGGGTGGCGTGGTCAGAACTGAACAGGATGTTCCGAATGGGGTCAAACTCGGCCTCTACACAGATGCAGCATAACCTCGCAGCACTTAAACTCAATCCCCTGCTGCAGAAAGCAGAAAAAAAAACATGCACCTTTTTAGCAACCCTATCAACTTGTGGGGCAAAATTAAGGGATATGTTTTCAGAAGAAGGATTTGAAGTGAAATGTATTATAATAGCTGACAGCATGCAATGTTAACAATATCAGTTAACAGGCATCACCCCAAGGCTTTGAGTATCGCCAACCCGTTTTTTGATGATATCACCGAGCGCATGCCTGCTGAGGGACTCCCACCTGGTTCATTGCAACCTGTCTATCCGGGAGATCCGGACCACCTTCCGCCTGGTGCTGCTAGTATCACTAGTACACTAGCTTCAAGTCAGGTAGTCTGTCCGCTTGCCCCATGTGGGTTATGCACTCACATCTATTACATCCACGCGCCTGGTGCTGCTAGTATCACTAGTACACCAGCTTCAAGTCAGGTTGTCTGTCCGCTTGCCCCATGTGGGTTATGCACTCACATCTATTACATCCACGCTGAAAAAAAAGCTCTTCTAAGAGCCACGCAAAAACAAAGAGGGGGAGGTTATCTGCTAAAGCAAATTAGCGGAAGAGGGTCCTTGGACGAGAAGATGGTTCCGATGGACGTGAGCAGATCTGGAGATAGGACAGGAACTGGAGAAAAATAAGAGTTCAGGGCTCAGATAAAATGGAACTTCAGAGAATGATACAGGGAAAGGAGGGAAGTACAGAGGCAGCTGCTCAGATAGACTCAATCTGAATGTGAAAGAAACTTCATGACTATCTCCCAAGATAGAGGGGATAGAAAGGGAATACTTCAAATTAAGATGTTGAGGATAATAGCGAGCCTCAGCAAGTTGTGTGTTGACAACAAACTGTTGATATAACTGCATATTGTGATTTTATTAACACCTTGAATTTATAATGAGCAAAAGAAAAAGTTCCCAATGAACACAGTTGTGCCCTGGATATGATTAATGCCAAAATCTTGCTCTTGCAGTCAGAAACAGATCACCTGTCGGAACATAACCATATGTTGGAGATTTCGAAAATAATAATGGCAATACATTCAACACAAAGTGGATGTTTCTCATTGTCCTCCAGACCTTCCGCCAGTGTTGTTTTCTCATTTTGGATTTCACAGTGAATCTATTCCCACACTCAGTTCAGATGTTTAGCCTCTTCCCGTTTGCGATCGCTGGCTTTTCCGCAGGTTGGGTTTCACAGGGAATCCCTTCCCACAATGAGGTTCAGGTGTACAATTTCTCCCCAGTCGCTGGTATTTAAGAAGGTTGGATTCCGAAGTGAATCACTCCTTACATTCAATGCAGGTGTCCAGCTTCTCCCCAGTGTGAGATCGCAGTGAATTGGAATCACCATTTGAAGCCAACCCCACAGTGAGAGCACCTGAACTGTCCTTTGTCTCTTTGAACACGTTGATGTGCCATGAGGCTCACAGATCTTTCTGTTACGATGCAGAGATCGATCCCATCTGCGAAGTAAAACCAAAACACGCAGAAAAGTTCGCCTCACCTCAGAATCTGCTAGAAGTTTGAGTGAGTCTAAGAACACCCCTTGTTCCCATTTTAAAAGACAATATAACTATTCTACCGAAAACAGTGAAATCTACACAAAAAGAATGAACAAATCCTCCCTCCCTTCGTCTTAACTAATTATTACCTGACTCAAACTCTATTGAAATGCTGCTTCAATAAAACAATTATTAAACAGTCAGTCATCTTAATCTCAGAAATCTCATACAGTCTCGTATGATGACTTCCTTCTGTCCTAAATATTCCACTGTCTTCTACCTGGGTCAATTGCTTACCTTTTGCTGCTTTCTCAGGAGAAGGTACCTTATGATAGTTAGTGCCTTCTAGACGTCTTTGAGAATAAAATGTTTATTTCTTCGGATTGCACCTGCTCTCCATTTTGATGGGCAGTTCGCCCAATTCTCAAGTTGTCTTGATAGCTTAGACTCCCAGCATTGTACTCTCTCATATTTTCAGTGTTGTCAATAGAATAAATTCAAATTGAATTTGATTTTGGTATCCTGGGCAGAACTCAAATTAATTAGTTATCAACAATCAAAACTCAGGTATCTATTTAGCAGTCAATTGTCACATGTATCTATGTTGAAACAGCCTGTCTCTTCATTGTTCTGCACTCTGGCTGCCGTTGCTGTAATTTAAATTCAGAAATTTTAAAAAAAACTTCTTGTATTTTACTGACTGTACACTTTCAACTTTGTAACACTTCGGAGCACTCCCCACAATGTGGACAATTAAACAGTCCTCTTTGTCAACTTGCTGAACGGCCTCCCCCTAATGCGACTGCATTCATGTTGTGACAGGGCAGATGATCTGCTGAAGCCTTGTCCACGCGTACTACAAGTGTGTAGTTTCACCCCGCCGTTAATGATGCGATTTCCTTCCATGTTCAAAATTCAATCATATTCAGTCGACAATAAACTCGGCAACTCCGTCAGATCATGAAGTGATGTTTACTTTCAAGTCTTCTCATTGCAAATCTTCCCATTCTTTACTCTGTGAAATGAGTTGGAAATAGAAAAAAAGTGAGGAAGAAAGCAGAAACACACAAAAAAGTCATAACACATAGGAACAGCAGTACACGATTCAATTCATCAAGTCTGACTTGAAAATCCTTAATTTCACTTTTCTGTCTTAACATATAACACTTGATTCCTGTACTAATTAAAAAAAACTGTTTATCTCAGCCTCGAATACACTGAACAGCCGCCTCTACAGCACACTGCAGTGAAGAATTACCCAGATTTAGCACCAACTGAGAGAAGGAATTCCTCCTCATCTCAATTCAACAGAGGTGATTCCTTGCCTTGAGATCATATCCTCTGGTCATAATTGATCAGAATTGATGTTTTCGAATCTGTGTTTCAAACACAGCGACACAGCGGGGAAATTTACTTGGACGTTTTGTTTCAGGAGGCAGTCACACTCGCTAATGTAAGTAACTCAAACTCAGTTTATGATCAGGGAAAGCAGGGTGTGGCTGCAATTGAGGCAGGTATGGGTTTCTGCGGTCAAGCACTGACCTTTTTCAACAGGTATGAGATTTTACTCCCTGCATGGATGAGGAAAAGGGCTGTGGACAGGAAGACCCGGCTGACCACTCACCCTTGGGCAGAAGGCCATACAAGAGTGGGGATCAAAAATTTAAGTAGTTGCTTTAGGGGATTCTATAATTAGCGGGTCAGCTAGTATCCTTTGCAAACTGGTTCGGAAGTCCCATGTGGTATGTTGCCTGTCGAGTGCCAAAGTTTTGGATATCTCTGAACGGCTTGGATAGATATTGGAGCGGGAGCGGGGAGGATCCAGTTGTGGTCCACGTTGGCACTAACAAACTTGGCAAGGCCAGGAAGGAGGACCTTTTTGCGGATTGTCAAACATTGGGAAGGAAATTGAAGATCAGGTCCTCAAGGCTCATAAACTCTGGATTACTCCCCGAACCACGTGCTAATTGGCACAGGGATAAGTAAATAATGGAAGTAAACACGTGGCTAAGAGTTTGGTGTAGGAAAGAGGGATTCCATTTTATGGGACATTGGCATGAATTTTGGAACTGGAGGGATCTGTACCGATGGGACAGTGTCGACCTGAACCGATCTGGAACCAGTGTTCTGACGAAAAGGATAAACGGGGTGGTCACTAGGACTTCAAACTTGTGAGTCGGCGGGAAGGGAATAGGAAAGTGACATGTAGTATGGAGCCAAGTAGAAAGATAAACAGCAGGTTAGCATGTGTGCAGGGTTTAACTTCAAGGCAGGCTAGGAATGAAGCAAAAAGGAACGATGACTTGGGGCAATTCAGTAGACAGTTAAGAAATCATGAGGATAAAAAAACTAGCATGAAGGTGCTTCATCTAAATGTTCATAGTATTTGCAACAAAGCAGATGCATGACTGGCACAAATCAGCGTGAATGATTATGATGTGCTAGGCATCACAGAGACATGGCTGAGTGCGGTCAGGACTGGCAGTTAAATATTCAAGGATTTACAACTTATCGAAAACTCAGGCAGACGGAGAGGAGTTGCCTTCTTAGTTAAGAATGAGATTAAATTCATTGCACTGAATAGCATAGGGTCAGAAGATGTCGAGTCTGTGTGGGTGCTGTTGAGGGACTACAAAATCAAAAAAGGGGCGGGGGCTGGCTTTACGTACCGATCTCCCAGCAATGCCCAGGACCAGGGATGCAAAATGTACCAGGAAATACATCGAGCATGTCGGAAAGGCAAGATCACGGTGATCATGGGGAACTTCAATATGTAGGTCGACTGGATGAGTAACGTTGTGGATGGATCTGAAGAAACGGAATTCATGGAATGCGTACAGGATGCCTTTTTGGTACAGGTTGTGATGGAGCCTGTAAGGGAGCAGGCTATTCTGGATTTAATTCTTTGTAATAAGCCAGACTTTAAAGGAAATCGTAAGGTAGGGGAACACTTAGGAGGCAGGGTCCATCATATGGTCGAGTTCAGTCTGCTGTTTGAAGGTGAGAAGGCCAAATCAGATGTAATGGTGTTACAGTTAAACAAATGTAATTACAAGGGCACGAGACAGGAACTGACGAAAATCGACTGTTACCAGACCCTCGTGGGAAAGAGAATAGATTAACAATGGCATGAGTTTCTGGGTGTAATTGAGGACACAGTACTGCGTTCCATCCCAAAGAAAAGAAAGATGATTCGAGAGGAGTTAAACAGCCAACGCAAGTCAGGAAATGTATCAAAGAAGAAGTAAGAGCCTGCAAAATGGCCATGAGCACTGGGGAATCAGAAGATTGGGAATACTACAAAAACAAACCGAGGATAACAAGGAGAACAATAAGGAAGCAGCGGATCAAATCAGCAAGCCAGTAATATTAGAAATGGTAGTAAAAACATTTTTTCAATTCATAAGAAACAAACGAGAGACAAAAGGAGAAATTGGGCCTCTCCAAATTGATGGTGGAATGGAAGTGCTGGGAAAAAAAGGAAATAGCTGAAGAACGTAATAAGTTCTTTGCATCAGTCTTCACTGTGGAAGACATGAGTAATATCCCAATAATTAAGGACAGTCGGGGGTAGAGTTGAGTGTGGTAGTTATTACAAAAGAGAAAATGCCGGAAAATCTGAAAGGTCCAAAGAGCGAATGATCTCCTGGCCCTGATGGCGGCATTCGAGAGTTCTGAGGCAGCTGGCTGAGAAAGTAGCAGAGGCGCTGACTGTGATCTTTCAAAAATCACTACAGTCAGGGAAGGCCCAGATGATTGGAAAATCGCTTTTGTAACCCCCTTTTTCAAGAAAGGATGAAGTAAATAGTTGGAAAATTATCGACCGATTAGCCGATCATCAGGTGTCAGTAAATTTCTAGAATCCATCATTAAGGATGAGATTTCTAAATTCTTGGAAGTGCAGGTTCGGAATAGAACAAGTCAGCATGGATTTAGTAAGGGGAGGTCGTGCCTGACAAATCTGTTAGAATTCTTTGAAGAGGTAGCAAGTAAGTTTGACCTGGGAAACCCAGTGCATGCTATCTATCTAGATTTCTGAAAGTCCTTTGATAAGGTGCCTCACAGGAGGCTGCTGAGTAAGATGAGGTACCACAGTGTTCGAGGTTGACCTACTGGCATGAATGGGGGATTAGCTGTCTGACAGACGGCACAGATTTGCGATGACAGTTTCTTTTTTGGAATGAGAGCTGGTGACAAGTGGGGCCCCACAGGTTCAGTGTTGGGGGCGCAGCTGTTCACTTTATATTTTAGTGAACAGGATAAAGGGATTGGGAGCATTCTGGCGAAGTTTGCGGATGATATGAAGTTAGGCGCACAGGCAGGTAGTTCTGACGAGGTGTGGGGTTTACAGAAAGTTTTGGACAGTTCAGGAAAGTGACCCATGAATTGTCTGATTAAGGAAGCAAATATAATGTTGTGATTTATCACAAGAGGTTTGGAATATAAAAGCAGCGACGTGATTTGAAACTTCATAAAGTTCCAGTTAAGCCTATTTAGAATGGTGCATCCAATTGTGAACCCCGTACTCAGGAAAGACATACTGGCACTGAAGCGTGACCAGCGGAGATTCACAAGCTTGATCCCTGGAATAGTAGTCCGAAAATACGATGAACGGCTGTGGATCCTGGGATTGTATTCATTAGAGTTTAGAAGGTTGAGGGACATCTAACAGAAATTTACAAGATAATGCATGGATTTGAAAGTGAGGACGCTGGGAAATTGTTTCCGTTAGGCGGGGAGACTAGGACCCGTGGACACAGCCTTCAAATTAGAGCGTGTCAATTAGAATGGGAATGAGGAGCCATTTCTTCAGCCAGAGAGTAGTGGGCCTGTGGAATTCATGCCACGCAGCGCAGTGGACGCAGGACGTTGGGTATTTTCAAGGCAGTAATTGATAAATTCTTGATCTCGTAAGGAATTAGGCGAGACTGCGGGTAAGTGGAATTGAAACGCCCGTCAGCCATGATTAAGTGGCAAAGTGGGCTAAATGGCATTGATTCCGCTCCTATGTCTTCTGGTCTTTTGGTCCTAGACTCTCAAATATAGTACATTACAGCGCAGTACAGGCCATTCTGCCCTCGATATTGAACCGACCTGTCATCCCAATATGAAGCCCATCTAACCTACACTATTCCATGTACGTCCATATGCTTGTCCAATGACGACTTAAATGTACTTAATGTTGGCGAATCTACAACCGTAGCAGGCAAAGCATTCCATACCCTTACTACTCTCTGAGCAAAGAAACTACCTCTGAATCTGTCGTATATCTGTCACCCCTCAATTTAAAGCTATACCCCCTCTTGTAAAAAGGCCCTCGCTGTCCACCCTATCTAACCCTCTGATTATTTATATGTCTCTATTAATCATCTCTCAACCTTCTTGTCTCCAACGAAAACAGCCTCAAGTCCCTCAGCCTTTCCTCATAAGTCCTTCCTTCCATAGCAGGCAACATCCTAGTAAATCTCCTCTGCACCCTTTCCAAAGGTTGCATATCTTTCTTATAATACGGTGACCAGAACTGTACACAATGCTCCAAGTGCGGCCACACCAGAGTTTTGTACAGCTGCAGCATAACCTCATTGTTCTGGAACTCGATCCCTCTATGCATAAAAGTGAGAGGGGAGGTGTGGGCGCAAGTTTTGCATTTCTTGCGGTTGCAGGGCAAGGTGCTTGGAGTGGAGGTTGGGTTGGTGTGGATCTGATGAGGGAGTCGTGGAGGGTGTGGTTTTTCCGAAACGCTGATAGGCGTGGGGAGGGAAATATATCTTTGGTGGTGGGGTCCGTTAGGAGGTGGCGGAAATGACGAAGGATGATCCGATGTATCTGGAGGTTGGTAGGGTGGTAGATGAGGACCAGTCGATCGTCCAAGATAGAGATGGAGAGCAGAAGTTGCGAAGGCGAAGGAATTGGGAATATGGGAGTAAACGTCCGTGTTGAGTCGGTCGTCCGAGATAGAGATGGATAGGTCTAAGAGGGGAGGGAGGAATCTGAGACGGTGTTAGTAAAGTGGATGAACTGTTCAACCTCATCGATGACTGTATCGGCGCTACCTCGTGCTCCCACCAGGAGGTTGAATACCTCATGCACTTTACTAACACCTTCCGCCCCGACCTCAAATTTACCTGGACTCAACACAGACGTTTAATATAAACAGACTGACTACCACAGCTACCGAGATTACAGCTCCTCCCACCCTGTCCCCTGTAAAAACGCCATCCCATATTTCCAATTCCTTTGCCTTCACCGCATTTGCTCCCAGGAGGACCAATTCCAATACTGAACAACCCAGATGGCCTCCTTCTTCAAAGACAGCAATTTCCCCTCAGACAAGGTTGACGATGCTCTCCACCGCAACTCCTCCACTTCCCGCTCCTCCACCCTTGAAAACTGCCCCTCCAATCGCCACCAGGACAGAACATCCCTGGTCCTCACCTACCACCCCACCAACCTCCAGATACATCGGATCATCCTTCGTCATTTCCACCACGTCCAAACGGACCCCACCACCGAGGATTTATTTCCCTCCGACCCCATCAGCATTCTGGAAAGACCACTCCCTCCGCGACTCCCTCGACAGATCCACACCCCCCACAAATCCAACCTCCACTCCTGGCACCCTTCCTTGCAACCACAAGAAATGCAAAACTTGCGCCCACACCGCCCCTCTCATTTCCCTCCAAGGCCCCAAGGTATTCTTCTATATCTAACAGAAATTCACCTGCGCCTCCACTCACAACATTTACTGCATCCGCTGCACCCGATGTGGCCTCCTATACATTGGGCAGACGGGCCACCTACTTGCGGAACGTTTCAGCGAACACCTCTGGGACACCCGCACCAATCAACCCAACCTCCCCGTGGCTGAACACTTTACCTCCCCCCCCCCCCCCCC
>NW_025213729.1:4845-23772 GCF_004010195.1 Chiloscyllium plagiosum | reverse complement strand
GCCCCCACCCCCTCTCCGGCCTATCACCCTCACCTTAACCTCCTTCCACCTACCACATTCCCAATGCCCCTCCTCCAAGTCCCTCCTCCCAACCTTTTATCTTAGCCTGCTTGTCACACCCTCCTCATTCCTGAAGAAGGGCTTATGCTCGAAACATCGATTCTCCTGCTCCTTTGATGCTGCCTGACCTGCTGCGCTTTTCCAGCAACACATTTTTAAGCTCTGATCTCCAGCATCTGCAGTCCTCACTTTCTCCACACAACGTATGTGATGATTTGTTGATCATGGGTAACCAGGCAGCAGATGAAGCGGCTGCACTGAATTCCAGGAGTGCTTAAACTGTCATTGCACCCCTGGTGTGCTTAGATCCAAAGCCAACCTAAGCCGACATCATTGCAATGCAAGGTGAGGCGACTTTAGATGAGCAGCTGTTGTGGGGACAAAGCGTATAACAGATGTAACCAGGAATGCATGCACTGCTCAGACTAAGCCCTGTGGGTGACGCCTATCCTTTTGTTGATCTTTGTCATCTCAGAGGCAAATGGATTGGCTCACTGTGCAAGAGATGAAGTGCTGAGGACGATAATGAGGGATGACTTTTGGCCACCTTACAAGCAGACTTTGGTTATTGGCATATTATTACAACGTCATGTCTGTGCTCAAACTAATGTCAGAAGAGGCTAGCGACCCCTATAGGAAATATCCTGTAACTGAGGAACCATTGAATCATTTGGTGTTCGACTCGGTGGACATGATATGGACAGTGAGAAAGAAGAGATATATGTTGGTGGCTATTGACTGGTTTACTAGATGAGTAAACCAGTGGGCGGCACGGTGGCACAGTGGTTAGCACTGCTGCCTCACAGCGCCTGAGATCCGGGTTCAATTCCCGCCTCAGGCGACTGACTGTGTGGAGTTTGCATGTTCTCCCCGTGTCTGCGTGGGTTTCCTCCGGGTGCTCCGTTTTTCTCCCACAGTCACAAAAGATGTGCAGGGTCAGGTGAATTGGCCATGCTAAATTGCCCGTAGTGTTAGGTAAGGGGTAAATGTAGGGGTATGGGTGGGTTTCGCTTCGGCGGGTCGGTGTGTACTTGTTGGGCCGAAGGGCCTGTTTCCACACTGTAATGTAATCTAATGTAATCTAATCTAATCTAAAAGCGAACGCATTGAAGGATTCAGGGGTAATCACTGTGGTAAAGATTTTAACAACTGAAGTTATTCCAAAGTTTGACATACCGTCTGAGATCTGTCCAGAAAGTGGTTAGGGTGGTGCTGCAGTCTTTGCGGATTAAGCAGAGATTTGGATGAGTGCATCATCCTCAGTTGCAGGGTATGGTGGAACGGATTATGAGCTGTTTGGAAGTTGAGTTAAACATACTTTTTGCAAGTACCTATCATACCTGGGTCGATGCACTGCTGCTGGCATTAATTGGCCAATGTGTGCAGACTAATCGCTTGGGTGACTTCGTGCCGCATGAACGCTTACTGGTTGATCCATGCCAGCGTTTGTGTGGAGGAGTCCGTATGACGGGCCTAACTTGGAACGATAGGAGCTTGAACTTAAACAGTACATTCAACAGCTACCTATGTTTCATGAGTCTGTCCACACCATGAAATACTGAGGGTGTCAGTGCCTAGTAACAGGAAGGGGCCTATTGGACTTGAAGATCGGGTAATTGTACGGTTTTCCGGAAAAAAATTGGAAAAGCCGAGGGGAACAGGTCACTTTATGGTAACCAGGGCGTCGCTGACTGCCATTCAGTGATTGGCACGATAGCCGTAATACCATCTCAGTCACTGTACCAGTGTGTTCCCACATGCACAGTTGGACTCCGGGGTTGAGGTGTGTGAGGGCTGAGAAGGGGCTACGATGATTGAAAGGGCGTGCTGGGGCCTGTTGCATCTTTATTCATGAGCAGTCGGCTTGTCGGATTGCTGGTGCCTCTGTGGCAGTCGGAGTTGCGTTTGTGAAAGGAGAACTTACCACTGATTGTGTATTTGAGGATGGGTTGGGGAGGTTACTGAAGCTCACTCTTGGGTTGTTTAGATTGGCATGGTTGCGGGTATCGTGTTGCTTGTTGTTGCCTTTGTATTTTACAGTGCTGTACCTCTCATTAAGTCTTTTTTTAGTGCGGCTTGATGAGTGACAATTCGGTGTTGTTCCAGTGGACTTTGGCCAACTCAACTCTTCTACTATGGGTTTCACACTCTACTACTATGACCTGACGTCTGCTGTATTGCTGAAGCCTTGTTTTGATGGAAGCGCCTGACTAGCATGTGATGCATGCGTGTTTAGATTGTGCAGGGACTTTGGGAGTTTTTTTCCAGTTCCAGTTATTTTGAGACGTGTTCTTGGCATGTGACTCCACGTGTGGACGGACAATCATTTGAGGATTGTATCCTGGAAAATGTTATCACCCACTTTGGGGGCTTGGTCCATCGATTTGGCCTTTGTGCGTCCTGCCTGTTTGTATGATTTCTCTGTGTGAGATCTGTTATTCTGGCAGTTATGAAGTTATCTTTGTGCTGCAATATATGCCCGGGTTCATGTTACAGGGCTCCACTAATAGGTAATGATTGTGCATTGTGATCGGCAAGTTAAATCACTGGTAGATGCGTTAATGCTGAAATGAGCGTGTTGTCATGTGAAAGGTTCAGTGTAATGGAGGGAACCAGTGTGGCAGACGCGGTTTAGTTTAGAAAGACAAAGCAAATCACCAGGTCTGGCGATGCTAATGTCAGCTGATAACCTCGGGACCAAACACATTTATAATCTGGAGAAGAAAGAACTTATGGGGAGTCTGGGAAAACATTTTACTGGTTCCCACAGCTTTGATTTTGCAAGATTAAAGTTTAGGTTTGTGAATGATTTCCTGCGTCTCATGGATTTTGTTTTCATGGAACATTGAGTGATTTATCCACAACACACTCACTCAGATTCCGTCACTGCTCCCCTGAACCCGTCACACTCACACTGTCATTGTCATGCTGCCACTCTCACACTCAGCCCCGCAGCATCCCCTGACCCTATCACACTCATTCCATCAACATGACACCCTCACATTCACTGCATCACTGTCACGCTGATCACTCACACTCACTCCATCATTGTCAGCCTAACCCGCAAACGCTCATTCTGGCACGGTCACCCTGACCAAATGAAACTCACTCTGCCACCCTGTTCCGAACCCCTTCACTGTCATTCCGTGTCCGTTAGCCTGACCCCGTCACGCTCACGCCAACACCATCACCCTGACCCCCTCACACTCACTCTCGCACCGTCACGCTACCCCCTCATTCTCACTCCCTCACTATCACTCAGACCCGCCACACTAACTCCACCGTCCTCATTCTGAATCCCTCATAGTCTCTCCCTCACTGTCACACAAACACCTTCAAACTCACGTCGTTACCGTTTCCCTGAACCCCACACTCTCACTCCTTTACGATCACCATGACCATGTTACCCTCAATCCTTCACCATCACCATGATGCCCTCACATTTACTCACTCACGGACATGCTGCCCCCTCATTCTCATTCCATCACCATCAATCTGACGCCATCGCATTCACTCGCTCTTCGTCACCCTGACCCCGTCACACTCATTTTGTACCATCACCCTGACCCTCTCACAATCACTCGCTCACACTCACGCTGCCACCACTCATTCTCACTCCCCACGGTCACTCTGACCACTCATACTCACTGTCTTACCGTCACCTTGACCCTCTCATACTCACTTCTCCACTGTCACCCGAACATCCTCACACTCAAACCCACCCCATTACACGGACACATTGATATTCACTCCATCACTGTCACGCTGACGCATTTACACTCACATCGTGAACCATCACACTGACACGTTTACACTCACTCCTTCACCATCACACTGACTGTTTCACAGTCACACCATCACAGTCCCTCTGACCACCTCACCATCACCCTGACCCACTCACCCTCACTCCGTCACTGTTGCCCAGACCGGTTATCACTCACTCCATTACCATTGTACTCCTCACACTCACTCCATCATCGTCACTCTCATAGCTCACACTCTCTCTGTCCCCTGAATCCCTCACACTTACTCCATCACCATCACCCTGACAACCTCACACCTACTCTGTCACCGTCTCCATGAACCCCTCACACTCACACCGTCTCTGTCACGCTGACCTGTTCACACACCCTCCATCACTGTCACAGTGTCCCTGTCACTCTCATCTGTCTCTGACACCCTCACCCGCTCACACTCTATCCGTCATCCTGACCCATTTAAACTCACTCTGTCACTGTCAGCCTAACCCCGGCTGACTGACCCCTCCACCATTATCCTGATGTCCCACATTCATTCCCCTCCCATCACCCTACCGTCACACATCACCCTGACAACCTCACATTCACCCTGTCACATTTCCCCTTACCCACTCTCACTCACTCCATCAACATAACTCTCTCACACTCACTCCGTCACAATCATGCTGACAACTCACTCTTACTCCATCACTGACAACCAGAGCCCCTCACACTCACTTCGTCACAACCACGCTTCCCCTCGACACTCAATCTGTCACTGTCACCCTGACCCCCCATACTCACTCCATCACCATGACACCCTCACGCTCACTCCATCACCGATGTGTTAACCACTCACAGTAACTCTGTCAGTGTCCCCTGACTAGCACATTCCCCCTCCATTACTGATGCCATGCCCTTCACACTTTATCAGTCACCCTGACACCTTCAAACTCACAATCTCTCCGTCGCATTGCTCCATCATTCACTTTACCTCACCATCACACTGACCACTCTCACTCCATGACCCTCACCCTGAACCCCCCCCCCCACATATTCTGTAACTGTCACCTTTACAACCTCACACTCACGCAGTCATCGTCACACTGACTCCCTCACAGTCACTCCATCAGCGTCACCCCTCATAGTTACACTGTCACCAACTCCCGGACCAGCTAATAATTACTCCATCTCCCTAACCCTCCCCTACTCACTCTGTCAACATCATCCTGATCACCTCACACTCCCTCTGTCACCCTACGTGCCTCGCTCTCTGCATCACCGTCACCCTGACCCGTCACGCTCACTCTGTCAACGTCATCCTGTCGCCATCATACACTCTCGATCACCGTCACGCTGACCCCAACACTGACTCTGTCCCCCTGACATCCCACACTAACTCTGTTAGTGTCAGCGTGAGAACCCACGCAATCACTCCAACACTGCTGCCCTGGCCTTGTTACACTCATTCACTGACTGCCACTCTGAACCCCTCACATTCCCTGCTTCACCATCATCCTAAAACACCTCACATTCATTCGATTGCTGTCACCCTAACGCCCTCACACTCACTGCATCACTGTTACACTGACGCCCTTGCACTTACTCTGTCACTATCACTATGACCTCGTCACACTCACTCTGTCACAGTCACCCTCACCCCCTCACACTCACTTTGTCACTACCACCCTGAAACCTCAGACTTCCTCCATCTCAGTCATTCTGATCCCCTCATACTCACTCCATCAACATCACGCTGGCCCCTTCACACCCACTCCGTTACTGCCACACTGACCCCCTCACACACTCTGCATCACCACCTCGTTGTACTATCACATCGACTCCCTCACCTTGGCACCTCACACTCGCTCAGGGCAATGTCACCCTGAAAACCCACACAATCAGTCCATCACCCTGACTCTCTCACATTAACTCCATCACTGTAACCCAGAATACCTCACACTCACTCCGTCACCAACACCCTGACCCCCTCACACTCATCCCTCTACTGTCACACTGAACCCCTCACGATTACTCCTTCAACGTCACACTGACTCCCTCACATTCACTCCCAAACCTTCACTCTTACACGCTCACACCCATTCTGTCACGCTCACCTTGACCCCCTCAAACTCAGCAACATTCATCTTGACCACCTCACACTCACTCTGTCATCATCTTCCTCAACACCTCACACTCACTCTGTCAACCTGCCACCTCACACTCACTTCACCACCATCGTGCTGGCCCGCTCACTCTCACTCCATCACAGTCATCCTGTCCCCATCACAGTCTCCACAACCATCCCGCTGACCCCTCACACTGACTCCCTTTCCACATTACATTCTTTCCCTCACTATCACCCTGAGCCACTCACGCTCACTGTTTCACCATCATCCTGAAACCCCTCTCACTCCGTGTCTGCCACCGTCACCCCCCACACTCAGTGCATCGTGGCCATACTGACCCCCGTTGCACTGACTCTGTTAGTGTCACGCAGACCTCCTCACACTACACTCTTTTACCATTACCCTCACCCCACACTCATTCTATCACTGTCGTCCTGACCACCCTCACACTCAATTAGTCAGCATCACCATGTCCACCTCACACGTACTCCATAATGTTCAGCATGACCCACCACAGTCACAACGTCAACATCACCCTTGCACACTCACACTAACTCCTCCAGTATTACCCTATCCCCTCGGACTCATTCCGTTACAGTCACCCTGTCCCTTCACACTCACTGCATCATCCGGACACACTAACATTCATTCCATCACCGTCACCCTGACACTCTCAAACTCACTCACTCACGCTGACATCTCGCACACTCCGTCACTTTCAAACCTCATACTCACTCTCTCACTGCCACACTGAGCCCCTTACACTGATTCCATTGTCGTCACCCTGAAAACCACACACTCACTCCGTCACTGTCACCCTGGCCCCATCACACTCAGTGCATCACCCTGAAACATTCACACTCACTCCATAACGGTCACCCTCACCCCCTAACAGTCACTCCATCACACCAATATCTTCACTCTCATTCTGTCGCCGTTTCCCTTAACCTCACACACTCATTCCATCACTTAGACCATCTCACTGTGGCCCCTCACTGTGGGCCTCAATCTGCCAGTGTCACTTTGAAAACTCTCACAATCACTCCATCACCATAGCCCTGACCCACTCATACTCACTCCATCACAGTCTCCCTTACGCCCTCACAGTCATTCCAACATCGTTACCCTAAACGCCTTACACAATCGCTCACCGTCACCTTGAGGCCCTCACATTCATTGCTTCACCATTACTCTAAAGCTCCCAGAAACACCTCGTACACAAACTCACTCTCTCACCATCACACTGCCCCCACATTCGCATTCCCTCACCATCACTCTAACCACCGTCACTCACTCCATCATCATCTCGCTGACCCCCTCACACTCACTCTGTTACTGTCAACCTAACACCCTCATACTCACAACCACCCTGACCCCATCATACTCTTTCCGACACCATCACCCTTCCATATTCACACTCACTATCTCACTGTCACCTCACTCACACTCACTCTGTCAGCGTCCTCCTGACCCCATCACGCTCACTCTGTCATCCAGTCCCCCTCACACTCACTCCATCACTGTCATTCTAACCACTTCTCACTCACTCCATCATTCTGACATCTGCACCCTCACTTTGGCACTGTCATACTGAACCGGGACAGGATGATCATGATCGAGTGTGTTTGAGAGAGTGAGGGTGTTGGTGACAGAGTGAGTGTAAGGCGGTCATGGTGACAGAGATTAGAATGAAGAATAGAGTCAAGCTGCCTGACCTGCTGTACATCACACTCAGTCCAGCACACTCTCCAACATCACGCTCACACACTCACAGCATCGAGCTCATACCCCCCTCACTCGATCACCGTCACACTCCCTCCCCCGGCCACTCTGTCGTGCACATATTCTTGCACCATTACGTTCACTCCTCCCACATTCGCTAAACATCACACTGACTCCACTGCGAACTCCCCCAGCATCAGCCTCACTCCTCCCACGTTCCCTGACCAACCCGTTCACTCTGCTACACACTGTCCGATCATTGAGATCACTCCCCCGCTCACTCCCCCATCATCACAGTCAGTCCCTCCGCACACACACGCCTGCACACTCAATCACCATCACACTAACTCCTCCACGCACTCTCCCTCTGTTACACTCACTCTCTCGCACAGTCTGCATTATCACACACACACCACCACACACGCCCCCAACACCACACTTGTTTCCCCGCACTTTCTCTCACTGTCACACTTACTGCCCCACACACTCCCCCACCATCATGCTAAGTATCACACGCACTCCCACGTTGCATTGATCACTGACCCGCTCACACTCCCACCATCACACAAACTCCCCGCCCACTTACCCACCATCACACGTAGTCCCCTACACACGCAAACATTGTCACACTCACTCTGTCATACTCCTCCACTGTCACGCCCACTCCCCAGCTCAACCAACCAACAAAAATACTCCCCGCCACGCGCACCCCTTCCGTCACACACATATTTGGACAATTTTCGCACTCTCCACTCTCAGCCCTGCATTCTCCCCCACTGGCATGCATATTCCCCGGCAGACCCCTCCACCATAATGTACTTTTGCCTACGCAGTATCCCCGTCACTATCACTTACCTGCTCACGCTCCCAAAGTTGCTGTCAGTCCCGGAAACTCCCCCATCGTCACGCTCACTACCTCCTCACTCGCCACCATTACATTCACTCTGACTGTCTCTTCCCGCCATCACACTCAATGTCCCCACACTCCGCACCATCATGCTCACTTCCCCTCTGTCACGCTCAATACCCGCACACGATCACACCACCACTAACGCACTCCGATAGTCCCCCAATATAATGATCACTCCCCGCTTACGACCTCACCATCACCTCACACCCCTGCATACACACCGTCATGCTCACTCTCCCACACGCTTCCTCGCCATCACGCTCCCTTTCTCGCACACTTCCCCACTGTCACACTCACACTATCGCACACTCCACCACTGGCATGGCCACTAGCCCACACTATCCCACTATCCTGTTCACTATCCGGCGTACTCCCTCACCGTCACAATCACTAGCCCCTACGCTCCCCGTCTGTACCGCTCACTCCCGCAGACATACCACCACTGTTATGCTCAGTTCATTCACAAGAAATGGTCTTTGACCACATCCACACATTCTTCCCTGTTTAACAGACTTTGTGTCACACACAGTCTGTTCCGTGTGCAATAACCTTGTGTCAATCTTCCACATTTTAACCCCAGCCACAGCCTATGCTCCCGCTCGCTCACCTACCCCATCATAGTGACTAATGTTCTCACACCCACTTTTGCCACGAGCAAGGGCGTTTGGCCCTAGCTCTAGTCTGTTATCCTAGCAATCACCAGAAACACCGAACCAATATCTTTTCCCGGAACACCGTATTGAAGATCCAAAGGCCTCCTCTGTTGCCACAGCAATTTAAGTTGGGAGAGGATTCAAGGAAAGAAGGATTCGAGAGAGTGAGTTTAGTGGGTATTGAGTTCAGTACGGAAAGAGAATGATGGAGAATTGTGAAGGGAGGGACAATGAAATTGAGTGTGCAAATCTGAGCTGGGAATGCAGAGGCAGAGCCGCAGTTTGAGAGTCGGGGCGAAATATGGAGGGAGAGGGTCAAATGGAGAGAGATGAATTTCGCCGTCGTCTAGGTTGGTGAGGTGAAAGCAAGGACAGAGTTACTTAAACTGTGAGCTTATTCCCCGGTCCCCTCCACTTCCCTGTGAACCAGGATTGGAGCCTACATGTGTCACTCTCCAGCTCAGCTTCTTCAACACAAACACAAACAATAACGTTGTTCACTCTGTGGCTCAGCACTTTTTGATAAACATTTTAATCGTTAACAAATTGAAATGTTCGATAATTCCAGTAGGATATTGCCTTTTGTCAGTGGCACCTGAGCTGAAATAAACATTAAAATGTGTCTCGCTAACATCTTGTGGGATAAGCTTGGACAAACCAACGCTTCCCTCAGTCCCTTACCACAGTAAGAGCATCTTCGCTGCTTCTTCGCTGAAAACTTCGACTGAAATGAGAAGACCCCAGATGGATTGATTAATGAGTGAATTTAATTGATTGATGAATTTGGATAAAGGGATATTTCAGCACGTTCTTCAGCTGCCGTCTGAACTTAGTCTGGGTCACGGCATAAATCATGGTGTTTGTGCAGCAACTGAGGAGCTGCAGCATGAAGCCTAACTCCTGCACAAAGCTCTGTGGAAAACTCTTCACAAACCCAGTCCACGCCATCCGGTGTCACATAAAAAACATCATGTGCGTTGACCAAAGCAGGATAAAATTGACCGATATCACAAACAGTAAAATTATGGATTTTCTCCGATTGCTCATTTCTGTGTCAGACTGAGCGTCCCCAATGGTATGAGCCCGGAGTCTCCTGCGGGCTCTGCTCGTTACTAAAATGTGTCTGACGGTGAAAACATTGAGCAGCAGAATCAGAAGAAATGGTATAACCGGGGTTAGGATGTGGTGAAGGAGCTCGATTGTGCCCCAGAAACGGGAGGTTTGAATAATACCTGTGATCACACAAAACCAGGGGGTGTTACGCAGCCAATACTCTGGTGTGTGCATAAAATACCAAACGATGTTCTTTAAACAGCTCAGCACAGTCACGGTTCCAAGAACCACCGCTGCCGTTTTCTCACTGCAATATTTACTTTTCAGCGTCTGGCAACAAATGGCCACAAACCGATCGAAGGTGAAAGTGACAGTGAACCAGACAGAACAGTCAGTGGCTGCACAAAGCAGACTGGCGTGGATATTACACACGGGGATGGAAATCAGGAAATAAAACTGTCCCGGATAAACAATGGGAATGTGTCTAAATATCAAGTCGAGAATAATAACCAGTAGATCCGCCGCTGCCATGGCTCCCAGATAACGTCTGACACATGGAGACAATCCACAATCTTTAAAAAGCAGGACGTAGATCGTCAACATGTTAACTGTGAGGAAGCAAAGCAAACGCATTATACATGAGCCTGGAGGCAAAGTGACCAGTTTAATGGAACACGCATTGAGATTTTCAAATGTGTCACTGTCTTCAGAGATGTATTCAAATAATTAGAGCTGGAATAACAAAAAGGAAGTTCTGAATTACTGTCAAAAATATGTCATAAAACACAAGTACCCTTCCAATTCGAACACACAGCGACATATCCATAAGAACAAATGGTTTCGAGAGCATTCCCACACATTGGATTACTCGACAACAGGCACAGATCACGTGTTTCCACTTCTTAATATGCAGGATGAAAAGGTTGATATCCTGAAATATTCTCCGCGAACTCATTGAAGACAACAGAGTTAGCAAATTTCTGTTTTGCAACCTACATTATGATCGATTCTGTGTTGTGACGAAATGTAAACGTCGGGAAAACATATTCGCCACTTCACCTGCGTAAGGGACTTATGGCACGGTGTCTCCTTCTCCGTGGAACAGGATATCTTCCTTCAGCATCTTCCATTTTTTCCCATCACTGACGTCCGGCCATTCACAAATACTGTCAGGGATAGAATGTTCTGGAGAATACTCTAAAGAATGTTATTAACAGAATGTTCGGTGGAATGTCGGGTATGGAATATTCTGGATTATGTGGAATGTTCAAGGGTGTATCGGTTATATAATGTTCCAGAGAATGGCAGTTATAGGATAGTACGGGAAATGGCAGTAATAGAATGTTCCTAGAAATGTCTTATCCAGAATGTTCCAGAGAATGTAGTTATAGAATGTTTCAGAGAATGTTGGATATATAATGTTCCGGAGAGTGACGGCTACATAATGTTCCGGTGAATGTCAGTTATTGAATGTTCCAGGGAATGTCGAATCCAGAATGTTACCGGAAATATTGATTATAGAATGCCTAGGGAATGTCGGGTATAGAATGTTCCGGGGCTTGTCGGGTACGCACTGTGATCGTTTCATAAAGACCCGCATCACAAATGCCATTCTGATGCAGTGTATAATGGAGAGTTTACTCTGAACGTTTCAATCATCAGAAGTGTTGTTCCATCTCCCTGATGGTCTGCTCCCTGTCGATGCCACTGCCCCGTTGCTTTCTGTGCACACGGGATATTTTCATGTTGTTGGTTGATGGTTGGGATTGGGAAGGGGAAATGTGTTTTGAGCCGTCTGACAAGGGGACGGCCTTTATTCGAGAGGCTGGATTTTCTTCCTCCATGGAGACCCGAAGATGATGGGAATGGCTGATAGCTACTGAATGAAGCGACTGTGGCTGCTGCCAGGATAGTGGCTATGCCCGAAATTGTTGTACTGTGAATGGGCGACTGCAACATTAATCGGGTGAAAGATGCCGGGTCCAATGACAAGAAGGAGAAATAAAAGCATTGACAGATCAGCTTTAATGGTTAATCTTATCACATTCCCAATCCACCTCACAGAAACAGCCCAAATGCAATAAACCCAGAGGAGCTGTCCATTCAACACAAAGCAATCTGCAGACCAAGATATTCTCCGGCCAGTGGAAACGTGGCTCAGTGGTGAGCACTGCCAGGGTTTCCTCCCACAGCAGCAAAGACGTGCACGTTAGATGAATTGATTAGAATTACTTACAGCGTGGAATCAGGCCCTTCAGCCCAACAAGTCCACACCAACCTTTCGAAGAGCAGCCCACCGATACACATTCCCCTCAATCTAACACGTTGGTCAATTTAGCATGGTCACTTCACCAAACCTGAACATTTTTGGACTGTGGGAGGAAACCAACGCAGACACGGGGAGAATGTGCAAACTCCAAACCGACAGTCGCTTGAGGCGGGAATTGAACCCGGGTCTCTGGCTCTGTAAGGCAGCAGTGCTAACCACTGTGCCACCGTGCCGACATTGTACATTGTCCGTAGTGCATTCTTCAAGGGTGAATGTATGGGAATGGATCTGGGTGGGTTGCTCTTCGGAGGGTCGTTGTCGACTTGTTGGACTGAAGGCTGTGGTCTGTGTCCTCACTTCTGGAATCTAATATAATCTTAACACACTAAAGCGCACAGACCCAAACACAGAAACAGACATACACACGCAGACACACACAATCATAAACATTCAGTTCCTTATGTTTGTCTTGCCATTAAGTAAGACCATGGCTGATCTGACCTCGACCACAACTTTATTTCCTTTCTGGAAAATAAGGCAGGACAAATGACTGATCTGTTAGAGTGGGATCACTTTGGGACCTGTGACCAAAATTATATCAATTTGAAAATAGACCTGGAAAAGTATAAGTCTAATCCACAAGTTAAATTCGGACAAGGCAAATTACGACGGCATGAGGCAAGAACTTTCAAAACATGATTTGGGGGAATCTGTTGGCAACTAGAGGATGTAAGGCAAGTGGGAGTCTTTCAAAAGCGAGATAATGACGGTACAGTGACAACATTTTCCTGGTAGTGTGAAGGGCGATGGTAGCAAGAGTAGTGAACAGGACATGACAGGGGATACTGATGTGCTGATCAAGTAAAACGAAGGAGCTATATGTCAGGTATAGATAGTTGAGATCAAGGGAATCGCTAGAGGATCAGACTGGGTGTAGGAGTGGACTTCTGAGGGAAATCAGGAAGGACAAAAGGGATAATGAGATAGCTTTGGCTGATAAAGTTGAGGATAATTGATAGAAATTGTACAAGCATAGTAAGGGCAAACGAGTAACTGGGAAAGCATAGGGCTACTTAAAAATCAAAGTGCCATCGATGTGTACATCACAGGAGATGAATTGGGTTTAATAGGTATATTGTCACATGTACTCAGATGAGGACGTATGTTTTGAAACGAGACCACATTACAGAAGAGGGAGTGTTGGAGGTCATTAACTGCATAAATTTAGATAACGACTCAGGAAATGCTCAATGGTAGCCCAGATCATTGCGGGAAGACAGGAAAGAAACCGGATGGCCCATGTCTGAAATATTTGTATCATTCTTTCGGATTCTGACAAAGTGTCGTTGGACTGAAACTTTAACTTCTGTTTTCTCTGCACAGATACTTTCATACCTGTTGAGCTTTCCGAGCACCTTTTATCTTCCTTTCTTATTTGAAGGATCAGCTAGTTTTTTTTTTCATTGTTTTATATGTACTATCAACAGCCACATGTGAAATGTTAGAGGACTGGAACACAACAAGGACAAGTCAGGGAGGTACTGTCCGGTGATTGTGATGTTAAGAATGTGTAAATGTTTGCAGGAGATTCTGAGAGACAGGATTTATATCATTTGGAAAGGCAAGGATTGAATATGGATAGTCAGCACGGCTTTGTACGTGGAAATAAGTGTCTCACAAACTAGACTGCAATTGTTCAAGACCAAAACGACATATGAAGGTAAAGCAGCATACGTCGTCTTCGTCGACCTTAGTGAGTCCCAAAAAATTCTGCATGGTAACATGTTAATAAGGTTAGATCACAGGAGATCAGGGTGAGATAGTCAATTAGATATGAAATATTGGCTTGACGATAGGAGACAATAGCGGGTGGTTGCAGAGATTTGTTGTTCCAACCGGTGACCTGTGACCAGCGGTGTGCTACCGAACCAGGCTGCTAATGTTCATTGCTTTCGCAAATGCCATGGAAGAGAATAAAGAAGCATGTAGAGTAAGTTTGTAGACGAAACCAAAATTGGTATTCCTATGGACAGAGAAGAACGTTAACGAAGAGAAAAATAATATTGTGATAAACTGAACCATTGGTCCAAGGACTGGCAGATGGAATTCATGCGGATAAATACAATGTGTTGCATTTTGTGAGAAAAACAGAACAGGATTTACACAGTTAAAGTTGCGGCCGTGCAGAATGTCTTTGAACAGGGAGACGCAGGAGTCCAAGTACATAGTTCGTTGAAAGTGGAGTCAGACGTAGGCAGTGTTGTGTAGAAGGCGTTAGGCAAGTTTACCTTCATCGATCAGAGTATTGAATACAGGAAATGTTGTGGCAGTTCAAGAGAATGATAAGGCCAGAATTTGATTACTGATTACGTTTCTTGTCGCTCTGCTGTAGGAACTATGTTATAAACTAGACAGCGGACAAAAATATTGACAATGACGTGATGGAGACTAGAAGTATTGAGATATATGGCTAGGTTGTTTTGATTTCCTTTTGCGTAGAATATTTTAGACGTTTATCATATCAATGGGGGCATGGACAGCATGAATAGCCAATGTCATTGTCCCAAGTTGGGGATGTCCAATATCAGAGAATATAAGTTGAAGGTGAGAGGAAAGAGATTTATATGGGATGGAGTGGGAAGTTGTTTCTCACTGAGGGTTGTCTGTAAATGTAATGAGCTGTCCAACAAAGTTGTCATGACGAGTACAATTACAACGTTTAAAAGAAAATGTGATGGGTACCTGAGTAGGAAAGGTTTTGGGGGGGCATGTGCCTAAAGAAGAAATGTAGGACTAGTTCTGTTTAGGAAACCTGGTGAGCATAGACGATTTGTCCCAAAGGGTCGATTTGCATATTGTATGACTCTAAGAGTCTATGACTCTATGAGTCATCTTTCATCACTAATTCCTCATTGCACTTAATTAAACACCAAGTCAAACATTCTGTAAATGCTTTCAATGATTTAGCTCTCCGTACTTCCTTCAATGTAATATTCCTGACAGTGATGCGGTGCTGTAGATCACAGCGGTAGCAGAAGCAGAATTGTATTCAACCACAGTCTGTAACTTTTTCCCCCGAGATCATCCCTCAGTCTGCTATCACCAACCACCAATTTTGGTTCAGTGACGACTCTGGGTGAACATGTCAGGGTCAGAAGCATGTGTACCAAAACCTGATTGCAAACCAGTAAAGATACCGGACTTGGTTGGTTACATTCCAAACAGCAGGACTAACATTTGATAGAGAGGGTGAAATTACCCCATGACCAAGAGATCAGATCCAAGTTATGCAGTTCTGTCACAATCAGTCATAAAAGGTTATGGACGGATAAGCAAGTCACTGGAGGACAGAGCGCCACAAATATACTCATCATGAGTACTGGAACAGCCATGCATATCAGTGTAAATGTCAACGATGTAGTCTCTGCACCATGTTCACCCAGAAGTGTTGGTTCGTTGATCCAACTTACCCTCTTCCCGATGCCCACAGAATCAGATATGCCAGTCTTTAATCTATTCGATTCACTGCGCGTGGCATGAGGAAGTAGCTGACCACAATAGATATGACAAAAGCGATGGACCCTGACACCTTCCTGCAATAGGACTTGAAGAGTTGTGCTGCACAGCATGCCGTATACCTGTGCAAAGTGTTTCATTCCAACTCCAACTCTCACATCTATCTGACACTGTAGAATATTAGTCAATAATGTCCAGTCCCCTAAAAGGAGAATAATTACAAATCACCACGCCCTCAGATCAATCACAATAATCAAAATGGATTGAGTTATTTTGGACAGAGCTGTCAAGCAGCACTGAAATTGCCTGCTCATTGTGCTTTCCAATAGGCCCCGCTGGAAAAGATGGTGCTGTTGTGGAAATGTCACTGGAATTCTAATCCAGATGTAGCTACATCTTTGCCAGCTGATGCAAGTTTGGAACAACTGAAAGAATATCGAGCTGTAAAATTTTGCTCCCATGATTGTGACCTTGAAACCAAAGTTAATTTAAGCTCCAATTTGCTTCTCCAATGTACTTCCAGGAAACAAATCTCCCGTGCTTTCCTGATCTGGCCCAGAGAAGATGACTCCAAACACATCGGCATTTGATACACTCTTCAATGTTCTCTGAAACGGCCAAGCAAGACGCACAATTGCATCAAACTGTTCTAAGATCTTAAAGAAAGGATGAACATGCACAGAACACCAGACACGTGTCTAGATATTGAAAAAGGGAACAGGAAATACAGTACTGTCGAACCTGCAGATACCTCCTTCCTACCAACGGACAGCTGGCGACAACATTTACAGAGTTTTCATACGTCCTGCACAGAAACATCAGGAAATGAGTTCCCGATTCCACACATTGACATGAACACATTCTCGTTCATGGTTGAATAACTCCATTATGTACT
Source organism: Chiloscyllium plagiosum (assembly GCF_004010195.1). Lineage (NCBI taxonomy): Eukaryota > Metazoa > Chordata > Chondrichthyes > Orectolobiformes > Hemiscylliidae > Chiloscyllium > Chiloscyllium plagiosum. The sequence goes on along the minus strand of NW_025213729.1, from coordinate 6,828 downwards.
TCTCGCACATAATGGACTTATCAATAATTGTGACTGACTTTTGGAACAATATTAATTATTAACCTCAGTAGTCCCTTCAATCCATCATTTTGTTCACAAATTCAATACAATGATGTCTGACTCTTGATCTTCACAACGTAGTGCTGCGTCACTTCTATCGGCTTTCGTGTCTGGAAATCAGTATTCATATTCAGTGTCTTATCTTCCACAGCCTTACGTGGGAATAAATTACCCAGCTTCATCAGTTTCTGAGAGCAAACATTTATTGTCATCTCAATGCAGAGTGGCATGTTTGTACCTTGTACTGTGACCCCTTGTTTTGGAGGTCCCACCCTCCCCTGTCATCCTGTCAGAGTTTTATATATTTAACTAAGATCTCCACTCATTTTCCTAAAGTCTATGCGACACAGGTGCACTCGCCCCAAACTCTGTTCCCACATGTACAAGTAGATCCAGATCCTTGTCAATGTTACAGCTAACGATTTGGTAGGCCTGTGTATACTGGTCAGAATTCCAAAGCCATTCCCAGTACTGACGCCTGGATTCTGAGCAACTGCCCTGCATGGAACTCGGAGGTCTGCACAGTAGGAAACAAAATCTACAGCATAAATCCCTTTAATTATCAACATTTCCCAACCAATCTCTCTTCAAATAGTAAGCTGCTGTTTTACTTTCTCCCTCCAAATTGCACAATGTCACAAGTAAACACATTGCTCTTCATCAGCCACGTGTTTGCCCATTCACTAAACTTCTCTGTTTCACTTTATAGGTTTTTAACATCCACCTCACCAACTGACAATCAACATCGTTAAAAGCCTTAAGCAGACTTGATATATAGGAAAGATCTGGGGCCGAGCACCGAACACTTTTATATCCCCCGCGCCTTCCACTGCGAAGAAACATTGTTTTTTTTCATATTTCATGTATCCTGCCAGCTCGCCCATTTTAAAACCAAGGCCATATATTACCCGCAATCCAATAAGGTTTGACTTTACACAAGTTTTGGGACTTAATCAAAAACTTTCTAAGAATCGAAATGTATTGCACTCATTCCTTCACTATTGTTCTCCAAACCAGTCTGATTCTCAAATCTGATTCCCAATTCACAAACCTACGTTGATTTTATTTTTGCACATTCCTTGCAAACTAATCTTTTGTCCAACACTGTAATTTACTAATTTTATTTATTGCTTTCCTTTTTCTCACCAGACTTTGGCTTCTTAATAGTGCTGGGAAGATTTATTACCTTATGTTTTGTTTTTAATTAATTTTTATTTTTGTGAAGACAGAACTAAAGTAGTTTCTCCACAGTTCTGTCACTTCCCAGTTCTCCACTTCCATTCTCTGGTTTCAGACTCTAAAGAACCTGCACTTTTTCTTTGTTCTTTTTCCCATTGACTTACATTTAGAAGCTATTTACATTCCAAGCTTACTACCGTGTTAATATACTGAGCATAACCCAAACAATCCTGCCTTTAGCTGTTGAATGATTGACATTCCACAATGTAAGAAACAATTACAGACGTTTCAACTCAATACCAGCAGCAACACAGCATGGTCTACATTAGTCCAACTTTCTTACAAGACACCCGTCACCGTGAATGTTAGACAATAGACAATAGGTGCAGGAGTAGGCCATTCAGCCTTTCGAGCCATTCAATATAATCATGGCTGATCATTCCTAATCAGTATCCTGTTCCTGCCTTATCTCCATAACCGTTGATTCCACTATCTTTGAGTGCTCTATGCAACTCTTTCTTAAATGAATCCAGAGAGTGGCCTTCCACTGCCCTCTGGGGCAGAGCATTCCACATTGCCACATCTCTCTGGGTGAAGAAGTTTCTCCTGAGCACTGTCCTAAATGGTCTACCCCGTATTTTCAAGCTGTGTCCTCTGGTTCGGCACTCACCCATCAGTGGAAATATGTTTCCTACTGCCAGAGTGTCCAATCCTTTCATAATCTTATACGTCTCAATCAGATCC
>NW_025213729.1:782-1946 GCF_004010195.1 Chiloscyllium plagiosum | reverse complement strand
TCCGACATCCAGACTACTGTTTGGGGGCCTGTAGATGACTCCCAGGAGGGTCTTTATACCCTTAGTATTTCGAAGCTCTATCTACACTGACTCTACATCCCCTTTACTCTAGGTCCCCCCGCGCAAGGGTCTGAATATCGTCCCTTACCAACATGGCCACCCCACCCCCTCTGCCTGTCAGTCTGTCCTTACGATAGCACGTGTATCTTTGAATATTCAATTCCCAGGCCCTGTCCACTTGAAGCCACGTCTCAGTTATCCCCACAATATCGTATCTGCCAATTTCCAAAAGAGCCTCAACCTCATCCATCTTATGTCGAATGCTTTGTGCATTCATGTATAGTATTTTTAATTTGTTACTGCTCTCACCCTTCCCATCAACCCTTATTACACTGAACTTTACAGGATGATGCCTTTCCGAGTTTTATGCCTCATTGATACAGTTGTCTTTCTTGACTTCTCTTGTTCAAACATTCCCTTCAATTTCCCTTTTAAACATCCAGCTTGTCCCCTTCCCCCCGCTACTTAGTTTAAATATAGCGGCGTTGCAGTAGAAAACCTGCCTGCAAGAATGCTGGTACCTAACCTATAAAGGTGCAAGCCGTCTCTCTTGTAGAATTTATGCTGACCACAAAATATACCCCAGTGATCCAATAACTTAAATCCTTGCTTCCTCAACCAGTTCCCAACCACACGTTCAAGTCCATTATCTCCCTGTTTCTGGCCACACTAGCCCGAGGAACTGGAAGCAAACCGGAGATAACCACCTTGGACGTCCTGCTTTTCAGCCTTCTTCCTAGTTCTCCGAAGTCTCGCTGTAGTATGTTCCTCCTCTTCATCCCGACATCATTTGTGCCGACATGTACCATCACCACTGGCTCTTCACCCTCATCCTTGAGGATTTCCTGCACTCTGTCCGCGATGTCTTTCACTCTAGCACCAGGAAGGCAACACACCATCCTTAAATCCCGTCTGCTGCCACAAAAACCCCGGTCAGTTTCTCTGACGATGGAGTCCCCTATTACCACGGCTCTGTGCGATGTCCGACTCTTCATCTCTGCCTCTGCACCAACTGCGCGAACACACCCACTCTAATAACAATCACTTACCTTCCCGACCAGCTTTGCGCTCTGCCTTCACTTCCGCCCAGCTCCCGCCGCTCTC
>NW_025213729.1:0-771 GCF_004010195.1 Chiloscyllium plagiosum | reverse complement strand
CCGAGCTTATCCAACTTCTCTTTCAAGCTGATTCACTTCATCCCAGGAAACATACTCTACAATCTTTCCAGTGCAATCACATATTTCCTTTTATGTGGCTCCCAGAACGTCACTCGGTATTCCACCTTGGCCTAACCAAAATCCTGTATAGCTCTTATAATCTATGGCTGGATGGATTAACGCTAGCTCCACCGTCTCCTATGACTTCTTAACTCGTCAGTACTCCTGACGAGTCACATTGAGAGACCTGTGGAGAAGGACCCTTTGAGCTCTCTGGTGTGCTGCCTTTCACTGAGTACACCCCTGTCTGGTTCCTTCTTACAAAATGCATCACCTCATATTTATCAGAGTTACATTCCATCTGCAATTGATATGACCATTCCGTCTATATTAGACCCTCATCCTCACTGCAAACCACTCGGCCAATCTTTAGGTCAAACACAATTATACTTGTCACACTTTCCACACACCCCCAACATTCTCATTTACATTATTTATTAATAACACAAATAAGAAGGGACACAGCACAGAAACAGGTCTCCAGCCATACAAACAACCTCTACCACCACTCTCTGTCTCCTGCCAAGAGGGTAATTTTTCATGTAACTTGCCACATTAAGCAAAATACCGTAATATTTTACTTTCTTTATCAGTTTCCCAAGTGGGGCTTGTCAAAGGCCTTGCTGAAAAACTATATAAACGACGACCTCAAACTAATTAAGTGAAATTCATCATGCATTACTTCTCTCTGATAACGTCGTGACGACTATC
>NW_025213728.1:32905-35406 GCF_004010195.1 Chiloscyllium plagiosum | reverse complement strand
CTGTCCCTATGTCTCTCTCTTCTCTGTGTGTCTCTCTCTCTCTGTCTGTCTCTCTGTCTTTCTCTGTCTCTCCCTGCCCTGCTCTACATCCAGCCATTTCTAACTTGATTTTGAGTCTTTTATTTCCTTTCCCTTTCTCAAAAATATTGACAGAGTTTTGGAATTTAAATCATGGATCACGTGCTTGCCCCTCAACACCCACATTTCACCCTCACTGCTCCCCTGCCTTCACCCCCCCATACACACTGAGACACACACACCGACACACACACGCACCGACACACACACCGACACACACATCCTGACACACACACCGACACACACACAAACAGACACACACACAGACACACACACCGACACACACACAGACACACACACACACAGAGACACACACACCGACACACACACACAGACACACACACACAGAGACACATCTCAACACAGGACATGGGCATTGTGCACAGATTTAGTCTGGGGGGGAGAGTCACTGAGGGTCTGAGCTCAAGTATCATTACAGAAATGTCTCTGTGTGAGAGAGATAGTGAGACCATGTCTCTGTGTGTGAGAGAGAAATAGTGAGACCATGCCTCTGTGTGTCTGTGTGTGTTTGTGTGTATGTGTGTGTGAGAGAGAGAGTGAGACCATGCCTCTGTGTGTGTGTGTGTGAGAGAGAGAGAGAAACCATGTCTCTGTGTATGTGTGTGTGTGTGTGTGTGTGAGAGAGTGTGAGAGAGGGAGACCATGCCTCTATGTGTGAGAGAGAGAGTGTGAGACCATGCCTCTGTGTGTGTGCTGTCCCTCCATAATGTAACTGTGTATAAACCACGTGTTCATGTCCCTGTCCCGGTAATGATCCACAAACCATACACTGTCCCTCACTCTCATTTCCTCACACTCTCACACGTGTACACAAACACCCTCACACACCACATTCAGTCCCTCACACACATGCCCTTTCACACACTTGCAGACATCCACACTGACACGCACACACACAGTCACTCACAGATGCACGCTCAAACATTTTCACACGCACTATCACAAACTCTCTCTCACACTCACACACAAACATACACACGCGCACACTCGCTCTCTGTCTCTCTGACATACACACACTTTCACTCACTCATTATCGCTCTCTACACTCTCTCTCACACACTCGCTTCCACATACTCTCTCATTCTTACACAGACTCTCTCATACACACTTTCTGACACACGCGCCCCCCACACACTCCCATTCACCATCTCATATATGCTCACTTTCACACTCTCTCTCTCTCCAAAACTCTGTCTCTCTCACACACACTTGCAAAGTCTCTCACACATGCCCTCTCTCTCACGTGCGAACTCACTCTCGTTCACTTGTACACACACTCTCTCACATGCACACACACACACGCATGCACTCACTCTTTCACATACACACACACTTCCTCTCTCTCACACTCTCTTTCTCGCACTCTCACACACTCTCATGCATGAGCACATCATATCTCACACACGCTCACTCTCTCACTCACATGCGCACAATTTCTCTCACATGCGTGCACTCTCCCACACAGGCATTGTCTCTCTCACGCATGCATTCACTCCCTCGCACACTCATTCTCTCTCTCACACACTCATTCTCTCTCACACACACTCATTCTCTTTCCCACACACACTCATTCTGTCTCACACACACTCATTCTCTCTCTCACATACTGATTCTCTCTATCGCACACTCATTCTCTCTCACACACACGCATTCTCTCTCTCACGCACGCATTTTCTCTCTCGCACACTCATTCTCTCTCTCACGCACGCATTCGCTCTCTCTCTCTCCCACACACTCATTTTCTCTCTCACACACGCATTCTCTCGCTGGCACACTCATTCTCTCTCTCATGCACGCATTCTCTCTCTCTCTCACAAACACTGATTCTCTCTCTCTCTCGCACATGTATGCTCTCTCTCTCACACACGCATTCTCTCTGTCACTCGCACATGCGTTCTTGCTTTCACACACACACAGGCATTCTCTCTCATAAACGCATTCTCTCTCTCATGCACACACTCATTCTCTCTCTCTCTCACACGCATTCTCTCTCACACGCACGCATTCTCTCTCTCACATGCACGCATTCTCTCTCTCACACACACACATTCTCTCACTCATTCTCTCTCTCGCACACGCATTCTCTCTCACACGCACGCATTCTCTCTCTCACATGCACGCATTCTCTCTCTCACACACACACATTCTCTCACTCATTCTCTCTCTCGCACACGCATTCTCTCTCACACGCACGCATTCTCTCTCTCACATGCACGCATTCTCTCTCTCACACACACACATTCTCTCACTCATTCTCTCTCTCGCACACGCATTCTCTCTCACACGCACGCATTCTCTCTCTCACATGCACGCATTCTCTCTCTCACACACACACATTCTCTCACTCATTCTCTCTCTCGCACACGCATTCTCTCTCACACGCACGCATTCTCTCTCTCACA
>NW_025213728.1:3855-19076 GCF_004010195.1 Chiloscyllium plagiosum | reverse complement strand
AATGACATCATGGAGCCTGAGCAAAATTTCACTTTATGAGAATCGATTATGGCCTCTCCTCTGTTTGGAGTCATTCAGGGCACAATAGCAGTTGTTTATCATCGGTGGACATTTATTATCCCTGCAGGATCCTCAGGGTAGCTTCGTCAACCTAGCATTCCCAATTTGTCCGTGGGGACTGACTGCAGAGTGGAAGCAGGACATTCACGCTATTGAGTCAACAAAGATCCAAATCACTAAAGAACACGCAATGTTCAGAACAATTTGACCCTTTCAGCTCCTGAACATTCTGTATCAATGTGCAAAAAGACCTGGACGTCATTCAAACCATTGTTGTTAAAGTGTCGGTAACATTCATGTAACAGCGGTGTCAGACACTGCACATTTCCGACGAACACAATCTATGTCTTAGTGATTTCTCAGCTAACGTAATAACGTGTCAGGTCACTTTCATTCAGTACCTCAATCTGGCTTCACAAGAATGTGGGGAAGCCATTCAGTCCATCAAAATTATTGGACAAGAATCGGGACAGCACAATTCGCTCCTCCTGCCGATGACACATGAAGGCAAGGAGTGTGCTCAGCCCCACAAAACACGTACGTGAGATCAGAAAGAGAGAATTTCAAACTTGGAATCATTCATAAAGGTCATTCAGCTTCTCACTAACACATGACCAGGAAAGTTCAGAGATGCTTTAATGTCAAAAACAAATGGAGCAAGTACTGCACAGATGGACTGCTCCATGTTGTTCCTCGTGGCTTCATTCGTCATAATGCATACGTGTTATTTTATCATGGTTTTCTGGCATTGGGAATAAAGCCATTGTTTTCGCCATTCTCAAAGACATCTTCATCTCCGAGACAGCAGACCCATGTTCCTTCTGGAGGTCAGAAGCTTGTGTGGAGTGGCTAACTGTTTCAGAATGCAGGTATAGTCGCTGCTGACAGGATTGTGATCAATGTAACGTTGAGTGCAGCGTCACACAGTAACTGTGCATTAAAAAGCCCCGAGTTCACTTAGACCTTGTATCTCTCTGTCAATCGACATGAGGTCACTACACAGGCATGTAAATTATCGGGAATCGAGCATCTTACGGAAAGTATGGAATTTCTCACCTTATCAATGGCTGCTTGAGATATAATGAGTGTCGTCCATAACGGTCAAGTTTCAACTTCTTATCTCTTACAGCGCTGAAGATTAAACACTTTCTCCTCATGGTTACGTCATGCCAGGGTTTAGTCAGGTGAAACTCCTTGAACTGTCTCGGTCACATGAAGGTCATTACTTCTAAAGCAGACTACATCTGTGCACAATATCCCAAACAGTGTTTCAACAAAACGCCACCATTGAGTAAGATACATTTAACCTGGTATTTTAATCATTTGCATGAAGGAACACATGTCATTTTCAGTAATAATTACTTACTGCCACACATGAATTCTGTTAGTAACTTATAATCAAGGGCACCCACTCCTTTTCAACAACAGTACTCCCCAACATTTCACCATTTAATTAACATAAATGAGAATTATTATATTTGTTATTCATATCATTTTTATATCTTCTGAGCAGCTATTGCCCGCCACTGATTCCTCTCATGACACACAAGCCTTCAGTCCAATGAAAAATACGACTCTCCACATTTACTCGATGATCCAAGTTTTCATACACACAGTATGTATTCTAATCCCATGAACTCTAACATTCTCCACTCACCTGTATTCAACCAACTCAAATATCTTCTGAAAATTCGAAGACTCCAATCCCAGTGGTTCCCAATAGTCGATGAAAAATGTCCACAAACTCTAGAAGATATATAAAGTTTGATTTCCCTTTCCTGAATCTAGCCTAACTCTACCAAATCATATTATGATTCTCCAAATGTCTAGTTGTCATATTCTTAAACAAATGTTCCATTTTTTACACACAGCTGACACCAAGCCATTTTGTTTTCTGTTTTCCCACTTGTTTTAGATATTTAGTGTCACAATAGCTGCTTTCCAGTCTGCAGGATCCTTTCCAGAATCCAAATGGCTTTAATGAATAATGAGTCATTCTTTCACTAGTTCTATTGCCACGTCCTGATTACTTATTTTAGATTAGATTAGATTAGTTACAGTGTGGAAACAGGCCTTTCTTGCCAACAAATCCACACCGCCCCGCCGAAGCACAACCCACCCATACCCTTACGTTTACCCCTTACCGAACACAACGGACAATTTAGCATGACCAATTAACCTGACCTGCACATCTTGGGACTGTGGGAGGAAACTGGAGCACCCGGAAGAAACCCACGCAGACACGGGGAGAACATGCAATCTCCACACAGTTAGTCGCCTGAGGCGGGAATTGAACCTGGGTCTCTGGCACTGTGAGGCAGCAGTGCTAACCACTGTGCCACCGTGCCGCCCACCAAAGTACTCTTCGATGTAGCTCATCAGATGCATCAACTCGCCAAGCTTCAAGTCAATTCCATTATAAAATCATACTCTTCGTTAATTCTATCTTCCTGCAGTTCCTCATCTTCAACAGTCCCTATATTCCCTAGTATTTCGGGAAGTTACTTGCTGCACCTTCCTTGTGGGTGATAGAAACAATGTATTCCTCTCAGTGGTCAGGTGGCTTCTGTCAAGTCGTGAATACATCCAAAGGCTGCACTTTGGAAACGATGGATGTGTCATCCACTCCTGCCTGGAAAGGCCAAACTCAATGTATTTCACTTCATGACGAGTCTCGGCACAGTCATGCCCCACGTGTGAAACTACATTATTCTGAAGGATGGGACACAGACACTGACCACCACATTTTCGAAAGAAGCTGGGTTCACATTTTACACTTGGAATTGGTTCAGCTTTTAATAATATTCGTGGAAAACTCGGGAAGTGGAGGGGTCGGTGCGTGAAGTGCAGTGCCCTGCTCCTTCCTGGTACAGGGCTTCCCTTGTGTGTTGTCTCAGCGAAATTTGTTTGTCATGGACCCAAATACACTGTAGGTGCAGGGTCCAGAGTATGATCAACAGACTCTCGGTTCTCCCTGAATGAATGCGACAGTTGCCAACACAAACCCGAGAAAAAGCGTCCATAGAACCTCCGCACATTTTCCAATGAATGGAGCAAGTGAAATTCCCAAATACATGCTGCATCCATTCAGTGTTGATAATGTTTTCCTTTTTGGCTGAAAAATGCCTTGGCATCACTGCATGATCGCGCAGTAGCAGTTCCTTCCTCCAAAGAAACAGTTGAAATGTGAAATTATCATCCTCTGTATCTCAGCAACTATGACAGCAGCACAATCTTGACAATGGCGTTGATTACCACGTTACCACATACAGAAAGGAGAGGGAGAGGGAATATAACTCACTTCAAACAGGGGCATACATAAATTGATGTGATATTCAGGAATATGGGAAAAAGAAAAATGTTGGAATAAGCTCCTATTTCATTTTCCCCAGTTCACCATCAGCAATGCCTGCATTTTCTTTCTCTCTTCTCTGTCTGTATCTATCTATATTTCTCTCTCTCTCTCTCTCTCGCTGGACATTTCTCCTTCCATTTAACCCCAACCTCTCCATCAGTCATCCAGCCATCGCTCATATAAATCAGAATATTTCCCAGTTGCTTACATTTCCGATGTCGTGTCACTGGACTCGATACGTTATCTGTTTTACTCCCGACCGAGGTTCCCATATCAGATGACATTCTCCAACATTTCCAAACGCTGAAGAATTTCATTTCAGATCTCCTGCATCCACAGTTCCTTGGCTTATTTCACTTCTAGTATTTTTTTTGCCACGTGATGTCAGCATCAATGGCAAGGACATCATTTCGTGTCCATCACTAATTGCCCTTGATTGTGAGGCCATTTGTCAAGATAATATGGAGCCAGCCAGAGTGTTGCGGATCTGTCTTCACAATTCGTCCAGACTGGCCAATAATGTTTAGTTTCTTCACCGAAGGGTATCAGTGAAATAATAAAATGAATCCCGATAGTTTCTGGTTGCCATTAGTAAAATGAGTTTTTATTCCAATTTTTCTCATTTAAATTTAAGTTATGTCAGCGGCTGCGGTAGGATTTGAAACAATGCCTTTCAGAGTCATAACTTGTGCCTCTGAATTATCCGTTCAGTGACGTTATAAATCTGATACGGAGTTCCTATTGTGAAATAAGTGAAGAGCTAAGAGCAAGTTTGTGGTCAAAACATAAGTAAATGGAAACGTAGTCAGACGAGAACTGGAACTGTAATGTCTGAGGTTAACAAATGAGTAGATGATGGCTCATGCAACAACAGCACTGAGGCGGAACTGGAGACTGTCGATATTATAGAGTTGGGTGTAGGCATGTTTGATGACAGATAGTATACGGGTCATAAAACACCAGGGAAAAGGGAGATTGAAGGGGTGGACCAGTGTTGTTCCTTCTGAAATGAGTGAGCGAGGAGTCTGAAATTCATGGAAATGAGGGGGAGTCTGTTAGTAAAACTTAAGATAACAGTTTATGTATTTGCTAAATATACATATGTAAAATAGCAATAACAGTCACCGTCGTTTATTGAACTGGCAGAGATAGACTCACCAGGTACACCAACAATAGAGAGGATGTGATACTAACGGGCGTGAACAATCATCAGTACAGATTCTGTCTTCAACTCTAAACTCTCCTGTTCCCTGGATGCTGCCTGGCCTGCTGCGCCTTTCCAGCAGCACATTTTCAGCTCTGATCTCCAGCATCTGCAGACCTCACTTTCTCCTCTAAACATGTCCAGCCCGGAGAAAACCAGGAAAGAGCCAAGGATAAACTCCAGTCCATTGTTGGATTCTTCCAGTCGAATGTTCTCAGATTCTGATCCATTGTTCGAAAATTTCAGTCAACGTTCTCAGATTCTGATCCAATCTTAAAACATTTCAGTCTGTTGTTCTAAGCCTGTCTTCATTTCCCTCATTTACTGTTTAGTAGTTCAATTACGTAGTTTTCTGTTAAGTTTTCCAATAGAATTAAGTTATTCAATGTTCCTCTTACTTTTGCTCTAATTTATCGACAATGTTTGAATAAATTTTGGTTTGCTTAATGTCGAATATTTTGACCAATCGAATTTTGTCTGAAACTCAGCACGTCACATCTACCTTGTTACTAAGAAAGCGTGCACGTCAAGTCTACCATCTGCATGCATTTTGAGGGACTCTACTTGGTCCATAACGAGTAGGACCTAAATTCACGATTTAATTGGATAATTACTTAATGGACAACATGTTGCAGAATAATGGGGCTAAACAGCAGAATGGGTCGAGATGGAGGAGTGATATCGATATCAGGGTTATATCCGATACTCAACCCAGTTCAAAGATTCTGTTCAGAAACATGGATGGCCAGATGAGATATCTGCTTACCATGGAACAATGTGCAGATCAGGCTCAGTGCAACCCAGCCATCTGTTCAGCAACACTGTACAGTGCTCACCAGTCGACGAGCTATCTGTCCAACATGTGGAGCAGTGGAGCACACACGGCTACATTCAATTCTGAACCAGGACGAAACGGTCTCTCTGGCATGGGGAGATATGCAGACCACAGCAGTGCTTTTCTCTATAAATGCAAAGAAGATAAGTATTCAGTATGTGGAACATAGCTTCATTTTGCAGTTGAAGCGGTAGTGGTGAGAGCGGGGAACAGGAGCTGTTGAGAAGGTAAATGAACTGCTATATTTTGGCAGCAGCTGAAGCCAACACACGACACGTGCACTTTCTCCTACCCACCCTTCTCCTCTAACAATTAAGACAGTGGTGGGTTGAAAGGGCAAGGGTTTTCTATTTCTGTTCGATCGTGAGATTGGTTTTAAAATTACTTTTTGATTACTTTTTCTATTTATCTATTCAAGAACATTTGAAACAGAGTGTGACCAGGAAGAGTTAGAAAACAATTAACCAACACAGTTATATAAATTAATAATGTAATTAACGAAGTAGATGTGGCTGTGCATGTGATGTGCTGCAGCTGTCGGATGTGGGAGCGGGCTAATCTCAATATGAATGGCAGTGACACCATCTGCAGCAAATGGTGGTTGCTGATCTGGAATCTGAGCATCAAACACTGCAGCAGGTCCAAGCGTGGGAGAGTTGGTTGGAAACTTTATTTCAGGAAACAGTCACACCTAGACGAATACGCAATTGAATTTGAGTTAATGATCAGTAACAACAGGGTGTGGTTGCAAATGAGGCAAGTAAGGATATTCTGAGTTCAGAAATAGAGGAAATTCAGCTTTTGAACTTATCCGCCAGGTATGAAATGCTTGCTTCCATTTTGGATGAGAAAAACGGCTACAGGGTGCATGAGCCAGATCAAGAGCCCCTAATACGTGGTGCCTGAACGGTGCCACGATGCAGAACACCTCTGACAGGCTTGAAAGTGTAATTGGTCGGGGGGGTGGGGATGAGGATCCAAATGTTGTGATCCACGTTTGGACTAACAACTCAGGCATGGCGAGGATGGAAGATCTGTTTGGGGATTATCAAACACGATGAACAAAATTAGGGAACGGTGCCTCAAAGATAATAATCTCTGGATTACTGCCTGTGACACGTGCAAATTGGTTTAGGGATAAGAATACTGTGGGATTAAACACGTGACTAAGGAAATGATGTGGGAAAAGGGGTCCAATTCATTGGATATTGACATCTGTTTTGGCTCTGTACAGATGGGATGGTCTCCGATGTGGAATTAGTTCTCATGTGAAAAGGATAAATAGGTTGATCAATCGATCTTTCAATTAGTGAGTGTAAGGGGAAGGGAAAGGAAGAAAATCACAGAAAGTGCAATGGTACATAAAAAGGCAGGTAGCAGGTTAGCATGTGTGCAACAGTGTTTAAGGCAGACGATTAAACGAGTGAAAAAAGAAGGATAACTCAAGAGATATTCTTCGATATTTTGGAAATCATGAAAGCTATCATAACGGCACGTTCCCTGAATGCTCGTCGCATTCGTAAAAAGGTCGATGAGTTAACAACACGAATCATCGCGAATGAATATGACTTATGAGCAATTATGGAGACACGGTTACAGAATGGTTATGACTGTGTCACAAAGCTGGAATTTTTTCTAAAATCTGTTCTTTTTCTCAAGTATACTGTGCCCTCAGTATTCTTTCAGTTGGGGCGTAAACAGGTCCTGGCTCCAATTAAATTAGTTTGGAACAGAGATGAAGAATGATTTTGAGAAGCCTTTTGATTAAGTGTCAACTGATTAGAATTCAGGCCAAAGTGGTCATGGTTTAGAAGTGACCAGGATAATGAATGGGGAGTGGTCAGCTCTCTAGCTGAGCAGTTCAGTCCAGAACTAGTTCAGGAGTTCAGCAGTCGGCCTTGTGATGAAATACAGCTACACTCTCTCTATTTCTGCCTTTGTAACTTCAATCTGTAATCATTTGTTCTATTTTTATTGTTGTTTCAGGGGATTTGCGTATTGGCAGATATATTTATATTCGGAACAGCATAATGAAGTAAATTTGGAAAGACTGAGTCCTGTCGGAGTTATTTGCTGTGGTTATTTTATGTTGAATTGTGCAATTTTGTGAATAAATGTTTGCTTATTTTAAAATCTTGTAAACTTCAGGAAACAATTTGCAAAGTTGTGGCCTGGTCTGTTTGCTTCAGAATGTTTTGAATGGTCTGACCGAGTCCATTACATCTGGAGTTAAATGTCCAGAGGTAAAAGACTATTCAGAAGGACAGACAGAAATATAAGGGAGGTGGTGTAGCTCTGATCTTCAAGGACGATATCAGGGCAGTGCTGAGCGATGACATAGGTACACGTGACAATACATTCAATTCAATTCAATTTACTTAATCCATTTGGATGAAAATTAGAAATCCGAAGATGAAAAAAATCACTGAGAGTCTTAGTCAATGGACCACCAAATAATAAGATCTCCGTACAGCAGGTAATAAACAAAGAAATAACTACTGCCTGTAAAGATTGTATGGCAATTACCATGGCAGATTTAAATATACATGTCGATTGGTTGAACCGGCTTGGTCAGGGTAAACTAAAGGGGGAGTTCCTTGAATGCTTCCGTTATAATCCTCCTGACCACAAAGTAATGGAACCTACGAATGAACAAGCTATCCAAGATCTGGTCCTGTGTAATAAGATCAGAACAATTAATGACCTTATAGGCAGGGATGCACTTGGAAGGAGCGATCACTGAATGGTTGAATTTCAAACACAGATGGAGAGTGTGAACATACAGTCGAATAAAATGTCATGTGCCTAATAAAGAGGGACTAAATAAAATGAGAGAGGACGTGGCTAAAGTAGACTGGAAGCAAAGATTTTATGGTGGGACAGCTGAAGAATAGGAGAGCACTTTCAAATGAATTTTCCAAACTACTCAACAGAAATATCGACCAGTGAAAAGGAAGGACTAACAAAATGAGTAATTTTGCCATGGCTGTGGAAGGAAACAAGTGAGAATATCAAATTGAAATGTTCTGGCATACAATGTTGCCAAGAACATCAGAAAACAAGAAGTTTGGGAAAACTTAAAAAGTCAACAGAAAGTCACAACAGAGCTATTAGGAACATGAGAAAAAAACACTGGTACTGAATATAATGACAGATGGCAAACGTTTCCATGAATAAATAAAATGAAAAGGTAAAGGATAAAGTGAAAGTTCGTCCGTCAGAAGATGTGAAAAGACATTTAATTAATGATATGTTGAAGTGGTTGAGGAGTTAACTACATTTTGAATCTATCTTCACAGTGGAGGACACCAATACTATGCCAGTGATTAATAAAGAGACAAATGTAGGGGAGGACCTGGAAACAATCATTATTACTGAAGAGGTAGAGTTGGGCAAACTAATGGAGATTAGGGTAGTTACGTCTCATGGTCCTGATGGAATAAATTTCAATTACTAAAAGTGGTGGTGGGAGAAATAGTAAGCGCACTATCAGTAATTTTCCAAAATTCTCTGGACTCTGGGGCAGTCCCAGCAGATTGGAAAACAGCAAATGCGATGCCATTGTTTAAAACGAGAGCTACACAAAAGATGGAGCATAGTTATATTAACCTCGATAGTGGGGAAGAAGCTTGCGTCTATTTTCAAGAAAGAAATAACAGGTCTTTTCGATAGAAAATGTCCCATTTAACAGACACAGCATGGGATCATGGAGCGTACGTAATACTTAACAAATTTTCTGGATTGATATGAAGACATGACAAGGATGGTAGACAACGTGGGCCCAGTGAATGTGGTGTACCTAATTTTCGAAAGGCATTCGACAAGGCGACGCACAAAAGGCTGTTGCATAAGACAAAGATGCATGGTGTTACGGGAAAAGTATTAGCATGTACAGAAGATTGGTTGACGAACAGGCAGATAAGTTTGGCAATAAATGAGTGCTATTCTTGTTGGCAATCAGTCAATAGTGGTGTCCGTCAGGGGTCAGTGTGGTGACCGCAAGTATTCACAATTTATATAAATGATTTGGACTTGGGGATCACGTCTAGTGTGCGAACATTTGGAGATGACACTGAGCTGAGTGGCAGAGTAAGTGCACAGAGGACTGTGAAACTTTGCAGAGGAACATAGATACTTTAATGAGTGAGTGAAGGTCTGGCACATGGAATGCAATTATAATAAATGTGAGGTCACCCATTTTCATATGAGTAACAGGAAAAAGGATTATTACCTGAATGTTAAAAATGTGCAGGATGCTGCTGTGCAGGGAGACCCGAGTTTTGGTGATGAGTCACGGAAGGTTGGTCTGCAGGGACTATAATTACTTCGGAAGACAAATGTAATTTTGTCTTCCATTGTGAAAATGATTAAGTTTAATAACAAGGAGATAATGCCACAGCTATACAGGGTGCTGGTAAGGCCACACCTGGAGTACTGCATGGTATGTTGTCCTCCTTACTTGCGAAAGGATATGCTGGCACTAGAGGGGGTACGGAGGTGTTTCACTAGCTTAATATCATAGATGAGAGGGACTGCCTATGAGGAGAGACCGAGCAGACTGGGATTATATTTATTGGATTTCAGTCGAATGCGGAAGAATCTTATAGAAATGTACAAAACCATGAAGGGAACAGATAATATATAAGTAGAGATGAAGTTTCCAGTGGCAGATGAAATTAGGATAAGAGGGAATCGCCTCAGAATTAGAGGGAACAGATGAGGGTATGAATTTAGAAGGAACTTTGTCACCCAGAGGGTTGAAAATCTATGGAATATCTTTCCCAGTCAAGTAGTTGACGCGAGCTCAGTAAAAGACTTTAAAGATAGATTCGTTGTTGACCAATAAACAAATTAAGGGATTAAGTGAAAGAACGGGTAAGTGCACCTGAGTTCATGAAAAGATCAGCAAAGATATTTTTTCAATTTCAGAGTAGTCTCCAAAGGCCAGATGGCATGCTCATGCTCCGAGATTTCATGTTCTTCTTCACATCAATGATTTGATGTGAGTAGCAGGAGCAGTTATCCACCAAAGGTATGGAGCATTGTATTCCACCCCAGTGTATTGCTCAATACTGCTGTGTTGATCGCTGTCAAAAGTGGGGAAACGTGCAGCTCGTGCTGGATTTGCAGATCACACCCATTATCAGCTTTGTGCCCTGACAAGTTCTGCTGTTGGTATGAAATGCACGGCCAGAGGGAGATGACGAGGGAACCAGTTTAAATACCAACAAATGGTAGGGATATGCAATATAAAGACAGAGGGGTGATTACGAGATAATGTCATGCAAGAATATGTTCTCTGGTTTCAGGATGCTGAAATGCAGACATTTCGATAGCATCCTAAAACAGAAATGATTGTTTCCAGAACTGATAGGTGAACGGGATATTGGTATGAGGTCAGTTGGTGGAGAGTTCTGAATAACCATTTGTTCTGCAGGTTTGTTACTGTGGATGTGCTCACCAGAGTCTTGGACTCATTTCGCTTAATCTAACAATAATTTGTCTCAGTGTCATTTTCATTGTGTGTGACAGAGGCTGAGCTATTTTCCGAGTGCTACCATATCGAACTCACCTCATTAACCACCTTCCGCATTCCCCATAGTGTCCCTCTCATTCAATGCCAGCCCGATTCTCCTACACATCATGGCTGCAGGGACTCACCATCTCCCCGATGCCCCGGAATATTTTGTGATCTGTGGCACTGGTACCATCTTTAAAAGTCCAATGTGCATAGAGTTTAACTTTCTCAGTTTAGAGCTGCCCCACAATTTACACCGAGCATGGCAGACAAAGAGCAATTGCACCTGACCAGGTAGTCACGGAGGGAACGGTCTTTGCAGAAGGCAGAAAGGGGTGCAGAGGGAAATATATCCCTGGTGGTGCAGTTTGTTTGGAGGTGTTGAAAATGTCGGCGGATGATTTGGTTTATGTGAAGGTTGGTAGCGTGGAAGGTGAGCACCAGGGGCGTTCTGTCTTGTTACGGTTGGAAGGGTGGGGTCTAAGAGCGGAGGTGCGGGATGTGGAAGAGTTGCTTTGGAGGGCATCTTTAAGCACTTGGGAAGGGAAATTGCCGTCTCCAAAGAAGGAGGCCATCTGGTGTGTTCTGTGGGGGAACTGGTCCTCCTGGGAGCAGATACGGCGGAGGCAGAGGAATTGGGAATATGGGATGGCATTTTCCCTCCCCACCCCTTTACCCCTTCCGCAAAGACTTTTCCATCCGTGACTATCTGGTCAGGTGCAGGCCTCCCTTCAACTCACCCTCCCATCCCATCCTGGCACCTTCCCCTGACACCGCCGGAATTGCAAAACCTGCGCTCACACCTCGTCCCTCACCTCCATCCAAGACCCTAAAGGAGCCTTCCACATACATCACATTTTTACCTGCACATCCACCAATATCATTTATTGTATCCGTTGCTCCCGATGCGGTCTCCACTTCATTGGGGAGACTGGACGGCTCCAAGCAGAGCGCTTTAGGGAACATCTCCGGGACACCCGCACCAATCAACCACACCGCCCTGTGGCCTAACATTTCAACTCCCCCTCTGAGGACATGGAAGTCCAGGGCCTACTTCC
Source organism: Chiloscyllium plagiosum (assembly GCF_004010195.1). Classification (NCBI taxonomy): domain Eukaryota; kingdom Metazoa; phylum Chordata; class Chondrichthyes; order Orectolobiformes; family Hemiscylliidae; genus Chiloscyllium; species Chiloscyllium plagiosum. Next base: position 7,046 of record NW_025213728.1, on the reverse strand, counting down.
TGGCCGCTCCCTCACCACCAGATGCCTGAAAGAAGAACGCCTCATCTTCCGCCTCAGAATACTTCAACACCAGTGCATCAATGTGGACTTCAACATTTTCCACATTTCCCCTTCCCCCACATCACCCCAGTTCCAAACTCCTAGCTCAGCACTGTCCCCATGACTTGTCCTACCTGCCTTTCTTCTTTTCCACCTACCCACTCCACACTCCCCCTCCGACCTATCACCTTCATCCCCTCCCCCACTCACGTATTGTACTCTATGACACTTTCTCCCCACACCCACACTCCTCTCACTTATCTCTCCACTCTTCAGGCTCTCTGTCTGTATTCCTGATGAAGGGCTTTTGCCCGAAACATCGATTTTACTGCTCCTCGGATGCTGCCTGAACTGCTGTGCTCTTCCAGCACCACTAATCCAGAATTTTAAATAATCTTATCAACTTCATGCGATTTGCGGTGATGGACTGCAAGAACTTAGTATTCCTCCACACTGCCAAGAATCCTGCCTTTAATCCCGTGTTTTGAATTCAAATTCGACCATCCAAAATCATATGCTTCAAACTTTTCCTTTTGATCTCCAATTGCCACTTTCAGCCCAGTCCTGCATCCTGACAATGTCCCGTTGCAACAGACCATAGGCTTTCACACTATCCACAACTCGACAAACGTTTGTGTCATCGGCAAACATACTACGCATCCTTCGACTCATCCAACTCAGTTGTAAAACTCAAAACGAGCAGATGTCCCAAAATCGACCCTGCGGACCACCGCTGATCACCGAGCTCCAGGCTGAATACCTTGCATCTACTCCTCCCTCTGTCTTCTATGGCCACTAATTCTGTATCCAAACAACGTGTATTTCCATACCAGTTGTATATCCCATGCGTCATTTCTTCTGAATGAACCCACCAGTGGACGTTTATAAAAAGCCTTGCTAAAATCCATGGTCATCATATCATTGCACCACCTTCATCCGTGTGTCTTGCCACATCGTCAAATGATTTAATAATGTTTGTGAGGCATGACCTGCCCGTCACAAAGGCATGCTGACTATCCCTCATCAACCTCTCAATTTAAAAGTAATTATAAATCATGTCTGACAGAATTATCCGCAATACAATGCCCAGCACTGACGTATGATTGACTCGTTTATAATTCCCATGATTTTCCCTATTCCTTTTCCTGAACGAGGGAAGAGCGTTTCCCACCCTCCAATCATCTGGCACGACTGCAGTTGACAGTGAGGACTGAAAGATCATCGACAAAGAAGCAACAATCTCTTCCCTTGCTTCCTGTAATAATCTGGGTAATATCCCGTCTGGCCCAGAAGATTTATGTACCCTCGAGTTTTTACTTCAAACAGTCTATTCTTCATTTCCAATTCTCTACTCCATAATGCCTCCTTCAAACATCTGGTAGACCGCTTTCCATTCAGAGCCGCCTTCCTGAGCAAGCATAGTTCCCAATTCCATTGCATATTGTAATAGTGGTAAAGAATGGGAAGGCACCAATGCCTTTCCGTTGAAGGGTTTTGCCAAAAACATTGTCAATCCTGTGGTGGGGGTGATAAGTCGGAGAGGAGAGTGGAGCGAATAGGTGGGAAGCAAAATGACCTTGTTCAAGAAAGATTGAAAAAAAAAAACCGGGTAGTTATTGACCACTAAGTTTAACGTCTGTGGTAGGTAAGTTAATTCAGAAGATTCCCAGGGATAAGATATATATGCATTTGGAAAGAAAAAGTTTGATTAGGAATAGTAAGCATGGCTTTGTGCGTGGAACTTCATACCTGCCAAATTTCTTAAAGTTTGATAAAGTGACCAGAATGGTTTACTAGCGCGCGGAAGATGTCCGGAGATGTGGTGCTGGAAAAGCCCAGCAGGTCAGCGAGAATCCAACGAGCAGAAGAATTGACGTTTTGTGCTTTAGGCCTTCATCAGGAATGTCCAAAACTTCGATTCTCCTGTTCCTCGATGCTGCCTGACCTGTTTTTCTTTTCCAGCGCCAAGTTTTGGACTCTGATGTCCAGCATCTACTGTCTTCACTTTCACCGGGGGCAGTAGGTTTAGTTTATGGATTTCAGTTACAACAGAACAGGATGAGGCGGTTCAGCCCTGGAGACTAATATACAGTAACAAGAGGAGGTTAGTCAACCTCTCAAGCCGAGAACACTGGACCAGGTCTAGGCCATGAGATACCCGTATCCTGTTACACAGCAACAAGATCAGTCCATTCAACCTCTTCAATTCAGTAACACGGGCGAACAAATGACTGGAGTATGGGGAATAACGGAATATTATCTCAGGCCTCTCAGACCTACCTTTCACTTCAGGAAGATTATAGATAATCGCCTGTAGGCAATTTCTTTTTCATACCGAATTCTTTGTAAACCTCAACTTTCTGACGTGTCAAAATGCGTTGACACGCTCCCCAACATTTAAGTGACGTAGCTCCCCTAACTATCTGGGTAAAGTGGCCCCAACAGTCACAACCCTCCGACAACAGGAAACACTCCCAACACATATACATTGTCCTGTTGACATGAACAATATATATGAACACAGCATAAGAGTAAATGAGCCAGATATCACGGCAGGGTTTCACAAAGCAATGTGACAAGGAGCCTGAACAAAATTGATGTTGACTGGCATCGGTTGTACAGTCATCACTGGTTGCATCATTCAGAACACAATGTGACTGGTGGACATCAATCCTCTCAGTACCTGCATATAGCTATGTGCATTCCTCGGTGTAGATTCGTCCGCACAAACATCTTCAGTTGCTTCATTAATGTATTTCCCCACAACATGCCAAAAGAACTGAGGATGTTCAGTGAAGATCGCACAATTTTCAAAACAATCTGTCACCCACTCAGGTGCTGAAATATCAAATCCTGAACAGCATTCAATCTTGTGCTGTTAATATGTCGGTAACATGCCAATAAAAGTGCCACGAGACATTGCACATTTCAATTGTCTAAAAAAGGAGCTCATTCCGCATCTCAAACTAGTTTCACGAGACATTACAAATCCATTAAGCCTATCGAAACTGTTGGATAAGAAGACACACAGCCCGTGCAGGGTCTCCTGCATATTATACAGGAAGAGTGTTCTTTAAAGAAATGCAAATGTTTGACTTCAAAATAGACAGGCAGGTGTCTGGAGTAGCACAACAAGTCAGGCAGCATCAGGA
>NW_025213728.1:1547-3728 GCF_004010195.1 Chiloscyllium plagiosum | reverse complement strand
CCATGTCGTTCTAATCCTTTCCTATCTATATACTTGTCACAATGTAGCACGGGAAAACACATTATACATCAGAGCTGTTACTGCTCTGTTTTGAAAATAATGAATGTTTTTCATAACCCTCAAGTTTTAATGCAATCACCTTTTATTCTTTTCGAGCGATACAGATTATTTCCTTCACACTCTCCTCATGGCATCATCACCGCAGTGTTTATCTCCAGCAATTCCTTTACACTGTATCTCTGTGGCAAGAAGATCATTTCTTATAAAGGAGAGATAAGCCATACACATTTCTCCAATTACTTTCTGAACAACATTCGACCACTGCAGGAAGGTGTCTTCACTCTTACACTTTAATAATTTTGCAAAGAAGTGCAATATACCATTTACTGTACTGATTACTTGCTGCCTGGTATGAATTATGTTCGTGACTCATGACCAGGGACACACAGCTCATTTTCGCCAAGTGTTCTTCTGATCCTCTGACAATGTCACATAGACAAAATCACAAGGGTGGTACTTTTGCCTAATCATTTCTTTGCATTAAGAAAATCTGCGCTTCAAGCACAACCACACCAACAGCAACGCCACTATCATCAGTGGAGCTGTTTGCCGATGCGATGGTCTCGCGGTATTAATGCCCGGACCCAAGAATGAGCCAGAGTCCGGATTCGAAATCCCAATCATGGCCAATAGTGGCATTGGAATTCTTTGAAAAAAAGGGGAATTCAGTATCAAATGAAACAAATAAACCATTGTCTATTGTCCGAAAATGCTACCTTGCACTCTACTATCCTTCACGGAATGGAATCTACCATGTTCACCTGCTCCGGCTTCTGTGTGATTCCCGATGCAAAGTAATGTGCTTGACTCCCATTTGCCCTTTGAAATGACCAAGCCAGCCATTAATCTGAATCACACGCTAAAAAGTCTCAAAGAAGTGAAAGCAGACAGAACTAATCACTGACCGGTTACAGCCGACGCACTGCAGTGGTCAGGAACGCAGCTCATCAACACCTTCTCAAGGATAATGGGTAAAGGCAATTAAGTTCTGGTGCAGCATCCAACGAATGAAAGACGATTATTGCACGAACTCACTTCAAACGGGGCTTTGATGTATACCCTAAATGTTCGCGATTTTCAGTAATCTGGGAACAGGAGAAAAATAAATACGATTAATCTCGTCTTTTATTTCCATGCCAACCGATCATCAAAAATCCCTTTTTTTTAAATCTCTGCCTTTCTCTATCTATTCAACTTACGCCTTCGCACCTTCACAACACTGTTCCCCAGATGCGTTCAGTTTTGATGTCAGGTCAGTGGACTTGAAATACCAATTCTGTTTTTTCTCTCGACCCAAGGCTTCCAAATCTGATCAGTGTCTCTGGCATTTTCTTGTTCTTTTTGCTTCTGATCTCTCGCATTATTCTTTGTTTGATTTAACCGTTAATATTTTTGTAATATAGGCTGTCTACAACGCTGTCAACAGCAGTATATGTTCACCTCACTAAATGCCCCTTACAGCAATACCATTCCTTAAGATAGTACAGAGCCAAGCACATTGTTGTGATACTGAAGTCACTCTTAATCCAGACCAGGTATTAATGTTACACTACAAGGACATCAGTGAAATAGGAAAGCTTTTGAACAAAATGCTGGTACTGTTGTCGTTGCCATTGTTAAAATTTGCTTTTATTTCCTGTTATTTGAACTTAAGTTCTGACGTCATTTGTGTTACGATTCGATACATTGTATTTCATGTAATTACTTCGAAAATGTTTCAAAAATTCTGAATAACATGTTAAGTGGCATTACTAATCTGACACAATGTCCCTATCATGTAGTTATTTTAGACACAAAAGCAAGGTTGTGGTCGAAATATTTGTTGCTGAAAGAGTGCTTACAAGAGAGCTGGAACCGTAAAGTCTGAATTTTACCAAGGCATAAAATATGGTTTATATAGCAACAGCACTGACACAGAGGTGGAGACTGGGGATTTTATGGATCTGGTAGTAGACAAGTTTTGTAATGGAGACAATACTGAGACAGAAATCAATTCAGGGCAAAAGGGGATCCCGGGATTGTGAACACATTTTGCTGGATGGGGGATGTGCCAGTGGGGAGGTCTTAAGTATGTGGGCGATGAATGCAGGTTGAAATTAAAACTGAAAACAACAGATTTCG
>NW_025213728.1:0-1166 GCF_004010195.1 Chiloscyllium plagiosum | reverse complement strand
AGCGGAAATGAGGAAACTGGAGTAATCTGAGTTCATCCCTTGTGGTTGGAGGGTTCCTCGGCGGAAGATGAGTCGTTCTTCCTCCAGCCGTCGTGGTGCTATGGCCTGGCGATGGAGGAGTCCAAGGACGTGCATGTCCTTGGTGGAGTGGGAGGGGGAGTTGAAGTGTTGAGCCGTGGGGTGGTTGGGTTGGTTGGACAGATTATAGTCTACCAGGTTTAATTGGAAGCACTAACTTTCGGAACGCCGCTCCTTCATCACGTGGTTGTGCAGTACACAATTGGAAGACACGGAATTTATATCAAAAGATTATAATGTGATGTACCTGAAATTATACATTGAAAAATGCCTTGATTGTTGATTCTCTCATCTGTTAGAATGACCATGATAGTTTCGCTTCTTTCTTCTGTCAATCATACTTTTTTAAAAAAAAATATACATTCTCAGATTAACTGTAACAATTGGTGTCAGCCAGATAAGATGTTAAGATGTTGACGGTGTTTGCTTCCTGTGTTCCCTTTCTGTGCCAAAATGTTTAGGCAGATTCTAATTTTAAAAAGCGTTAACAGAGTTTTACATGGATTCATGTAGTTTTTGAGCAAAGTACAATTTCACACTGTACACCCTTGCGATAAATTCTGTGTCTTACAATTGTGTACTGCACAACAACTTAATGAAGGAGTGGCGCTCCGAAAGTAAGTGCTTCCAATTAAACCTGTTGGACTTTAACCCGGTGTTTTGTGATTTTTAACAATGTGAGTTCTGTTTTCTTCAGGTGCATTTCCAGTTTTGCTTTAAATAATCATTCTAACAGCTTTGTTAACTGTACCGTGTGATCTTCTCATTAATGGCTAAAGATCATCACATCTTGAGTATAAACGACGCTATTTCTTAATCCAGGCACAACTCTGTTAATGAGTCCTTGAAACGTGGCTTGTGCATTCTTCGGTACAACAATTTGAATGGATACAGCCCATCTGGGGCTACAAACACAGAATCCTTTTTCGCTTTCTCTGGCCAGATAAACTGTCTATAACCATGCAGTAAGTCCAACGGTGTGATGGAATTGGCTTTTACAAGTCTCTCCGTACAGTCCTCCAATCTTAGTATTGGATCGGTGTTTAATTTTGAATCAGTGTTAACCTTCCAATAGTCCACAGAAAATC
>NW_025213727.1:27641-35402 GCF_004010195.1 Chiloscyllium plagiosum | reverse complement strand
CACATGGCCTGGCACATACCCCTCTCAACAATTACCATCAAGCCAGAGGATCAACCTTGGTTCAATGGAGAGTGCAGGAGGGCAGGAGCAGCACTGGGCACACTTGACATTGAGATGTCAGTCTGGTGAAACCACCAAACAGGACTACGTTTGTGCCAAACAGCAGAATCAGCAAGTGATAGACAGAGCTAAGTGATCCCACAAGCAACAGATCAGATTTAAGCTCTGCAGTCTTTCCAATCCTAGTCGAAAAACGCTGCGGACAATTTAACAATTCACTGGAGGAAGAGTTCCACAGATATCCCCATCCTTAATGGTGGAAGAGCCCAGCACTTCAGTGTAAAATATAAGGCTGATGCATTTCAGTAATCTTCGTTCAGAAATGCTGAGTGGATGATCCATCTCAGCCTCCTCCAGTGGTCCTCAGTAATTCAGTTACCAGTCATCAACCAATTCGATTCACTCCACGTGATATCCAGATGCAGTTGGAGACATTGGATACTCCAAAGGGGACATACCCTGACAACACTCTGGCAATAGTACTGAAAACATGTGCATCAGAACTTGTGACTGCCCTTGCCAAGCATTTCCAATATCGTTACAACAACGACATTTACCCGATTATGTGGAAAATTACACAAATATCTCCTGTACATAAAATGTAGAACAAATCCAGTCTGGCCAATTACCACACCATCAGTCTACTCTCGATCATCAGTAAAGTGATGGAAGGTGTCAGTGCTTTCAAGCAGCACCTGCTCAGCAATAACCTGGTCAATGACGCTCAGTTTGGAGTCCAGCAGGGTCATACAGCTCCTGATCTCATTTCCTTGGTTCAAACATGGACAAAAGAGCTGAATTCCAGAGGTGGCGTGAGAATGGATGAAGGTCAGTCAACTCAGCTCCAGGACAAGTCTGTAGGAGTCCCTCAGGCAGTGGCCTCGGCCCAAGCGTCTTCAGGATTGCTTCACCAATGACTTTCCCTCTATTATAATGTCAGAATTGGGGAGGTTCGCAAACGATTGCACAATGTTCAGCAACATTTCTGGCTCTGGCTTCAGTATCCAGGCTGACACGTGGCAAGTAATATTCACACCACATAAATGCCAGACCGTGATCATCACCACTAAAATAGAATCTAACCATTGCCCCTTGGCATTCAATGGTGGGACCACTAATGAATTCCCCAGTATCAAAATTCTGGGGAGTAATCATTGCTCAGAAACTCACTGGACTCGCTACATAAACATGTAACTACAAGAGCAGGTCAGACGCTTGGAGTACTGCGACGAGTAACACACATTCTCACTTCCAAAAGCCTGTCCATTATCTACAATGCATAAAACAGAAGTGTGATAGGGTACTCCCCATTTTCCTGGATGATTGCATCTCCAACAACACTCAAGAAGCTTGATACCATCCTGGACAAAGCAGCCAGTTTGAGTTTCGTTTCATCCACAATGCTCCACTATCAACGTTCAGCAGCAGCAGCAGTGTTTTACTATCTACATGCTGCAATGAAATGATTCACCAAAGATCCTCAGACACCATCTTCCCAAAACACAACAACGTCTATTCAGAAGGACTAGGGCAGCAGATGTGTGGGAACCTCACCATCTTCAAGTTCCCCTCCAAGACATTCACCATCCTGACTTGGAAATATATCACCGTTCCTTTACAGTCGCTGGGTCAGAATCCTGTGATTCCCTCCCTAATGGCATTGTGGGTCAACTGCACAGGTGGACTACAGCGGTACAACAAGACCACCACCACCTTCTCAAGGGAAACTAGTGACAGGCACAAATGCTGGCCCAGCCAGAGACACCCAGATTCACGAAATAAAGAAAATGGAAAAACATTTAACAGACGAATTTTGCTGAGGTATCCCAGGGATCGGTGGTCAAGTCCCAGCTGTTCACAATACCTATTAAACATTTGGTTGCTGGAATCAAATACAATATATCATAACCTGCTGACTGCACTAAAGGATGTTGGGTTGTGTGTGCGTGAGGAGATTGTAAAAAAGCTCCAAGGTGACTAGGACAAGTGGAGTGAATGAGCAAATACGTAGCAGATGGAGAGCAAGGTGGGTAGAGGTGATGGTATGCCCTTTGGTGGGAACAAGAGATTGGCAGCCTATGTTTGAAAAGGGATTGTTTGAACCATGTTGATCTACAAAGCGATGTATTCTCGTTTTTATTGTTTCCTTCTGAGAAACCCTCCGAGGTCCCTACAGCGCAGTGAGTTCTTAACCCAGAGGTCAATACTGGGAATGGCATTGTCACGCTGACCAGTGTACATAGACCCTCCAAGGGGGGAGCTGTAACATTGAAAAGGATCTGGATCTCCCTGTACACCAGTCACTGGAAGCAATATTGCTGGAACAAAAAGCAGTTAGGAAGTTAAATGGTGCGTTGACCTTCATTTCAGGAGGATTTGAGTCCAGGAGTAAGGGTGTCTTACTGCAGCTGTACAGGCCTTGGAGAGGACCAGTCTCGAACATTGTGCAGTATTGTATGCAGTTTTGGTCTCCTTACCTTATAAAGGACAAACCTGGCATTGAGGGAGAGCAGCGAAGGATGACCAGATTGATCTCTGGGATGACAGGCTTGTTGTGGGAGCAGAGCTTGGGGCGACTGGGCCTGTATTCCATGGGCTTTAGGAAAATCAGTGGAGATCTCAGTGAGATGTATAAAACTCCGACAGGGTGTGACAGATTGGAAGCAGGTATGATAATTCCCCAGGCTGGGACGTCTAAAACAAGGGGCCACAGTATTAGATTAGATTAGATTACTTACAATGTGGAAACAGGCCCTTCGGCCCATCAAGTCCACACCGCCCCGCCGAAGCGCAACCCACCCATATCCCTACATTTACCCCTTACCTAACACTACGGGCAATTTAGCATGGCCAATTCACCTGACCTGCACATCTTTGGACTGTGGGAGGAAACCGGAGCACCCGGAGGAAACCCACGCAGACACGGGGAGAACGTGCAAACTCCACACAGTCAGTCGCCTGAGGCGGGAATTGAACCCGGGTCTCTAGCGTTGTGAGGCAGCAGTGCTAACCACTGTGGGTGGTTAGGTACTGGCAGGACACTCTGCATTGAGATGAGAATACATGTCTACACTCCGACACTGGTGACCCGGGGGAATTCGCTCACACCTGGAAGCCAAGGCACTGAATATAAATAAGGATTTATAGGCACTAAAGGGATGAGGGCAGAGCAAGAGTACGGAGTGGAAATAAACGGCCAGCCATCATTATACTGAATTGGGTAGCAACATCGATGGACTAAAGGGAGTACTGTACTTCCTATTTATAGCTTCCCAAGGTTAATCACACTAACGGATGTATTCATTGTGTGGATAAGTGCATTGAGGAGATGTTTGAATATGAACTAGAATGGGGGAGGCTCAATGTGTTATACGACCTCCTCCTTTACTGGTGTTTCTGTGTAGTCAGTGGGAAAGTTGTCACAAACTCTCAGATGTTAGAAAGGAGGTCTCTGCAGGGGCGACAGGATTGTGTTTCCCTTTCCCTTTTCCGATACCGAGGTTGGTGCCGGGTGTTCTGTCTAGTTTTATCCTTTAAGAGCTCGGAACAGTTTAATACAATTGACTGTCTTGCTTGGACGACTCAGAAACCATTGAAGAGTTTATCACATGTCTGTGTGTCTGCAGTCAACTTTAGGCCACAACAGGAAAGCACGGGAGACTCACTTCCTGAAAGTACATCGGGGAAGGAAATTGGTGTTTACAATCGAAATTGGCTTCAAGGGTACTATTACTGACACCAGATTTTGCATCTTAATATTTTATTAATTATTTTTAACTTCCACAAGCTGCCAGAGCATTAGCCTGGTCTGGATTAGTAATCTAGTGACATTTCCACAACAGCACCATCTCCACATGGGGACCAATCAGAAACCACACTGAGCAAGTTATTTCTGTGCTGCTTGACAGCTCTGTCAGAAATAACTCCCACCAATTTGACTGTCGTGATTGTACTGAGGGAGTGGTAATTGGCCGGATTGTAATTATTTCCGTCTTAGGGAACTGGACATAGCTGAGTTCTTTTCCACATTACCAGAGAGATGTCAGAGTTGGAGCTGGTATGAAACAGCTTCCCCAGGGACACGGCTTGTTGTGCAGCACAGGTCTTCAGTCCCATTGCAGGAATAGGGTCAGGGCCCATTGCCTTTGTCATATCTACTGTGTTCAGCTGTTTCTTCAGCTTAAGTGCAGCGAATCGAATTGGTTGAAGATTGGCATCTGTGATTCTGTGGGTATCATGGCGAGGGTGAGGTGGATCATAAACTCAACATTCCTGGCTCAGGATGGTACAGATACTACATCCTTGTCTTTTACTCTGATGTGTATTACTCTGTTCGATTATTTAGGATGGGGATGTTTGTGGTGCCCTTTCCTCTAGTCATTTGTTTAACCATCCATCACCATTTATGACTGAATGTGACAGGACTGCAGGGCTTCGATCAGATCTGTTGGTCAAGTGCGGTAGTTTAATGAGTTAGCATCAAGTTTAGGTTCACATGGTTCTGACCCTGACATGTTCACCCACACTCGTCACTGAGACATAGATTGTGTTGATGGTTATGGCAGACTGAGGCGATTATCCCGGGCAAAATGTTGCAGTTTTTCTTGAATGCTGTTCTGCTTCTCCTGCGGCTGTGGTCTACAGCACTACATACATACGCAGTTTTGAGTTGCAATATCTGCAATGCAATTCTGCTGTCTGTCCCCCAATTCTCACTGAGACCCATTCACCCATCAGCCCTGTACTCAGTGACCTACTCTGGTTTCTGATGTGGTAACACTTTCATTTTCATATTCTCATTCTGCTGAGGTCATGCTTCCAATCTGAAACATTCCATAAAAGCATTAAACTGATTTTTATTCAATTGTTTAATTCATTTAAATCTTTTTTCCTTGAGTAATACCATCTTCTGTGTTTAAAGAGGATGTCTTTCCCTCTGTTTCTCTCCCTGATCATGAGTAAGAGCTCTGTAGTGTCAGTGATGCCAGTCTTATGTAGTTTCTGAGCTAATGAATCCTCTCGATTCCCAATAATCTTCACCACATCGTATGTTTCCTCTTTTGGTTTGATGCCTTATCGCTCATGGCTGCCTTGTCCTCCCATGAGTATGTTTAATCTCCTTTGGGAGGAATTTCTGATATCCTCCGAATTATCCACAGAAACTTATGCCTTTGCTGCTCCATGGTCTTCCTTGCTCGGCTCCCCTTCCAATTAACTCTGGCCAGCTCCTCCCGCATGTCTTTGTAGTTACATTGCTCAATTGTAATCACATTACATCAAGAAGACAGCAATAAATAAAAACCGAAAGGAGTTTTGAGAGATGGGACATAAAGAACAATTGGCAGATTTTTTAACAAGATACAAAGAGAGAACTGGAGAGAGGATATAGATGAGGAAATGTGAAAAAATGAGAAAACTAGATTATTGAAAGAAGTAGATACACATCCCTCAATGTTCTGTCAATTGCTGTGTGCTGTGGTCGTTTGTACAGTGCACGTACAACAGAATAATGTGTTCAAATGCTGGGTCTGATGCCAGAATTTTAATCTCCAGTAAAATGACAGACAACAGCTTTGGAAAGAACCCAGCAGGTCAATATATTGAACTCCCGGTAGAAAGGGGATTAACTGAAATAAGTTGGGATACCAGAAACAAGAGCTTAAAACACACATCCTGATAAGAATAAGAGATTGGAGTAGAAAATTCCAGAAAAGGAGGGAACATTGAGAGAAGGAGAACATATCACTTTAGATGAGCATCAAACAATGTTTTATCAATTTTATACATCATGTGCATAATTTTTCGATAACTGTGTCTCTGTTATTTTTTTAGAATGTGTTGTACACAAATGAAAAATATCTGCACACACACATTGATTAAACAATGTATACAAAATAATTTTTCCGCCATTGAAATGGTCCTGTTGTCGTGTTACCAGGACCCACTATCAGTATGTTCCATACATACATACAAAGAAGGGCACCACTTTGACTGGAACAAGACACGTATATATTAAGACACACAAGAACGTTCTTAGAGGAATGGCATTCTAACCAGAAGTCCATTAATAAACACATCAATTTAGATCCTATCCACCTTCCCTTGTAATTAAAAAACCCGGAAATGACATCACCCACCTTAAGAAACCAAGACCTTTCAATAGAGAGACGGGACATACCACCAGTGCTTCAGCGGAGACTCTCACTGATGATGTCACTTAGTCATGGTGACGAAATGTCTGAAAACACACCTTAATGTTCAGCGAGCTACTTTGCATACATATAAATTGTATTTTTTCGTTAATTAGTGGAATTTTGGAGTTCTCTGTCACCCACGTTTTAACAAATTATGATGTGAGGTGAGCTTTTCTGGGTGTGTGGTTTTAATTAACAGAGGGTTTTGATATTTATGTCATAACAGTTTGCAGCCTTACTGTATGGGAATTGGACAGACTTAGGATGCAAAACGTCCCAGCAGATTCCAACACGTAGCAATTAGTGACCTAGATCTTCAAATAAAACTGGTGGGAAAATTCATTTACATTTGTTAACTTGTGGTTGGTTAAATTAAAAGTGAGCTAAATGTTTTTTTTTTACATTACTAAAGAGGTTCCGAAATGTGCCAAGGAAGTTTACAAACACAGAAGAAGGAATATTGTTAGAATTAGCAAATAGGTTGGAATTGGGATTAACCAGATACAAAAGGAAAGCTGAAATTGTAATGGAGATGGTCAAGCACTTTGGTGTGTCAGAGAAACAGGAAACCGCAGTAGAGTTAGAAAAAAACCTTAAATTACAAATATGGCAACTGGAGTTAGAAGGTGAAAATAGGGATGGAAACAGAGAGAGAACAGAGAGAAAGGAAAAGAGAGGAAAAAGAGAGAGAAAATCTAAAATTCCGAAGTTGGGAATTAGACAAGAAAGTTAAATTAACAGAATAGAAATGAAGGGAGAACGTCGGGATGTATACAGCTATGTTACTACATTGCCATATTTCGGTGTGAAAAATGTCAAAATATGTTTTTATTTCATTTGAAAAAAATGGCTCAGTAGGTGGTGTGTCCAGTGAACTTGTCGGTAATGCTCCTTCAGACTAAGCGGGTGGGCACAGCTGGTGATGTATGTGCAGCGCTGTCAGATGAAGGGTCAAGGGATTATTCAGATGTCAAACTGGCTATTTTGAGTGGTTATGCATTGTTGCATATATTCTGTTTATTGAAGAATAGAGACAGAGGTTCAGAAATATAGAGACGAAACCAGGTCAGACTTATGTTGCATTTGAAAGAGTTAACCAAAGTCATTTTGATAGATGGTTGCTGGCTTTAAAAATGGATAAGACCTGCGAGGCTTGAAGGGAGATTATTCTGCTAGAGGAGTTTAAAGACTCATTTCTCCAGAGATGGTAAGAATTCATGTGAATGAACAGAAAGTTCAAGGGGTGAGAAGCGTGGCAGAAATGGCAGATAAATATGCATCGGTGCATGAGATGAAGTGTAGCTTCTAGGAGGATTTTCCTTTTTTATACATATTTTATTAGAAATTTAACATTTTTACAAGTTTACAAAAATAAACAAAACTCTCAAGTACAAACATTGATATACAATAAAATCTTAAATATCAAATAGCCAAAATTTAACAAAAGAAAAATATCGACCGAAAAAGAAAAAAAAACTCAACTATCTACTAATCTAACCTACAACTA
>NW_025213727.1:10523-25284 GCF_004010195.1 Chiloscyllium plagiosum | reverse complement strand
GTGGATGCTTTGGAGAGGGTGCAGAGAAGATTTACCAGGATGTTGTCTGGAATGGAGAATAGGTCGTACGAGGATAGGTTGAGAGTTCTCGGCCTTTTCTCGTTGGAACGGCGAAGGATGAGGGGTGACTTGATAGAGGTTTATAAGATGATCAGAGGAATAGATAGAGTAGACAATCAGAAACTTTTTCCCCGGGTACAACAGAGTGTTACAAGGGGACATAAATTTAAGGTGAAGGGTTGAAGGTATAGGGGAGATGTCAGGGGTGTGTTCTTTACCCAGAACGTGGTGGGGGCATGGAATGCGCTGCCCGTGGGAGTGGTAGAGTCAGAATCTTTGGTGACCTTTAAGCGGCAATTGGATAGGTACATGGATGGGTGCTGAAGCTAGGACAAATGTTCGGCACAACATAGTGGGCCGAAGGGCCTGTTCTGTGCTGTATTGTTCTATGTTCTATGTTCTAAATGTAACAAAACCCGTATTTGTGCGGGATTCCTCTCCTAAGGGGACCCAGACCAGCCAGGTTCATAATCTCAACCAAATAAAAGCCCTTGTTAGGATAGTCGAAATATCTGTATTTATGTAATTCAAGAAGGGCTGCCATATTTTATAAAGTAATTCGGTCTTTCGGTGCACCATATTTGTAAGGAAGTCAAGGGGAATACATTTCATAATTAATCTGTGCCAATTTAAAAATCCAGGGGGGGCCTCGCCCACCCAGTTTACCAAAATATTTTTCCTTGCACTGAAAGAGAGAATAGAAAATAGTCTCTTTCCGTGCATATCCAGGGAGGGTAAGTTCGAAAAGCCCAAAAGGAGAGATACAGGGTCCACTTTAATTTCCGTTCTTAAAATTTCTGTCAGGGTACTTGCTACTTTAGTCCAGTATCTACAGATCTTATAACAGGTCCAAAGGCAACGTACAAGAGTGCCCACCTCGATTTTACATTTGGGACACATTAGAGATGCTCCTGCCTTAAATGTTGCCAATCCATCCGGTGCTCTTTGGGCCCTATGAAGTATGTTCAGCTGGATAGCCTGAGTTCTGTTGCAGATGGTGATTCTTCTGGCGTTTTCCCAAATGTCATTCCACGTTTCTATAGAGATTTCTAGTCCCAAACACTGATCCCATGTTTTAAGCAAATCGTCCATATCTCCCAATACTTCATCATGTAGTACATGATAAATAGTACTGATGGAGGATACTCCCATTGGTCGTAGTACTCTACATTATCTATCTGATTTATAAAGACTATCTAATAATGTGGGAGGATTTTCATCCTGTGAGTGATAACAATTGGGAGAAGGTGAGATCCTACACTACAAAGTGAACAGTAGAGCACACTGACAATAGGTTAGCACAGGTGAAACAAGAAGCCCAAGGGGGTTGAAAGGAGGTGAATGGCCTCAGGTGTTCTCACTATAAAGGAGTGGAAAACATAAATTACAGTGCCGATGGTTTTAGAAGGGCACTGAGTAAAGATGTTTTCACTGCAGTCAGCTGGGACACACCGTGCTGGGCGTTGGAGGAAGACACTTTGGGAAAAGATGTGGTAAAAGAGGCTAAGCCAATGGCATTAGTGAAACTGGTAAATGAGACCCCAAGTGGTGCCGAGGAGCTGCAGCCGAGGCAGCGGCTGGGTAGGGAGTTAGTACCTCTTCCCTGGAAAGAGTTTGCCTCTGCGGATAAACTTTACTCAGAAAGGGCAGGAGGGTGGGGAAAGGACAAGCAATTATAATTTTGTGAAATGCGAGATCTGCTCAGTCTCTAATAGTTGAGATGTGAAGTGTCCGAAAAGCACAAAAGATCAGGCAGCATCTGAAGAGCAGGACAATCGACATATCAGGCATAAACCCATCGTCAGGAATGTGGTGGCGGGACAAGGGGGCTGAAAGATAAATAGGACTGTAGGAGCTGGTCTGGCGGGAGTTTCACTGGAAAGGCTATAGCAAGATATATGTGGGAGTGATTGTGATATGTCGGAGTGGAGGGTGGAGTAGATAGGTGGGAAAGAAGATGGACAATTAAGACATTTCAAGATGGAGGTGCTAATTTGAACCGTTGGATCTGGGGTGAGGTTGGGGGAGGGGCGATTTGGAAATTGGTGAAGTCGATGTTGATGCTGTATTGTTTGAGGGGTCCAGCTATCCCACCATCTATCCGCTTCACCCTGCTCTCCGATCTATCACCACCACATCCCACCTGCATATACCTGTCACCTTCCAAGCTACCTTCCACCCAGCTCTACCCCACTCTCCTACTTATTTCTCAGCCCCCTTCCCCCTCCGTTACCCCCCACTTTCCTGATGAAGGACTTGTGCCTGGAACGTCAACTCTCCTGCCTTCCGGATACTGCCTGACCTGCTGTGCTTTTGCACCCCAACAGTTTTCAACTCGGATTTCCAGCATCTGCAGCCCTCACTTTCTCTCAGCTCCAAATAGCAAGAGATACAAGCATTTTCACTCTTTCTGATGTGTTAGTCAAGAGTGTGATAATTTGTGGAATGGGGACGGAAATTAAGGATGGGGACAGAAACATCAGGTTGGAGTGCCAAATCAAGACTGGGGAAGTAACAGTGAGAGTGAGTGACAGACTGTCAGTTCCAGGAATGCAGTTTGTTCTTAGGAACGGTTTAGCAGGATCCAAGGTGGGAGAGACACCCCTTGTGGTGGAGACGTCCAATGAAAACTAGGGAACTGAGGAGTTAAATGAAATATACCCAGGACTTTTTTCACACTGTGTACTAACAAGATCCCACTGTCATAAGTTACAGCAGGAAGGAAAACTAAAGAAAAAGACAAAGGAGTTGATGTCCAGTTAACTGACACCCTGTTTGATGTAATGGTGCAGGAAAACACCTGATCGTGGAGAGAAACGGTCGGTTAGTTCAGAAGGGAAATGGGCCGAAGTGTAGTAGATCGTGTTACCGGTAGCATACTGTGTTATGGGTAGCACACAAATTAACTGCAGGTAGTCACCTAGGTGTACGGAGACTCAGGCTAAGGTACAGAAGCATTTCTAGTGGCCTGGAAAGCACAGAACGTGGTTATATTTTGTTATACATGTCATATATGCCAAATGGTAGGTACATCACAGGCGGTAATAAAACCAGCACCTTTGTTGCCAATTCCTGCATTCGAAGAACCTTGCACGTGGGTTATGATTAGTTGTATCGCTCCCCTTTTCAAAATAAAAGTGGAAACCAATATTTGCGGACCATAATGTATGCGTCTACCAGATTTCCAGAGGCATTTCCATTACGGAGTGTTAAGGCAAAACGAGAGTGCAGGAGTTGGTAGATTTCTTTACTCGCTGTTGCCTACACGGAGAGATTCAGTCAGACCAAGGGTCTCATTTTACCACTCAGCTGTTTAAGGAAGTCATGGATGGCTTAGGCATACAGCACTTCAAATCAAGCGCACGCCATCCTGAATCCCAGGGAGCATTGAAAAGTTAGCATCAGACACTGAAGACCATGTTAACAGTGTACTGTCAAGATTGGCCAAATGATTGGGATAAAGGTGTCCCATTAAAGTGCTTATCGTCGAAGATGCCCCAAATAAATCTACTCCGTTTACTTCCTTTGAGTTAATATTCATACATGAAGTGAGAGGTCCTCACTTTATTAAAATTTATTAAATATAAATTGACAGGACAAAAGTCGGAGATCTCACACTTGGATAATATATGTGAGGTGAGGGAGAGATTAAATTCAGTCGGTGAGTTAGCTGAACAGCACCAGAAATGGGCACGGCACAGAGTAAAGCAGATGGGGATGACGCGTTAGTATTGCCACCAGTGGTAGGAAATCCTTTCAAAGCCAGGTTTAGTGGCCCCTTTCAAATTAAAAAAATGTTGCGTCAATTAAACTATCTGGTAAAGATACCAGGTATAACAAAAACGTTATCGAATATGTCATGTGAATGAATAATGCTCCAGCCACAGTTAAGACTCAGGAACAGCGTTGTGGCCAGATGAATAAATTGTGCAGCTTATCTGTATGATGTCGTGATCTTTCACAAGTGATTGAAAGCCTACATGTTGGCAGAGCGTGTTGAACGATTACAAGAAGCAAACTTGGTAATAAACATAAAGAAAACAGAATTTGCGAAGGCAGAGGTGATGTTCTTGGGACATTACATTGGACATGGAAGGTTGACCCCATGAAACACAAAGACGAAGGGCTTTGAGGAATTTCCACGACCATCCTCGAAGAAAGAGGTGCTTCCGTTTTTCGAAATGCAGTTGGCCCATATCCTTCTAGTCCTTTCCTATCCACATATTTATCCAAATGCGTTTGAAATGTTGTTAATGTACGCCCCCCATCAACCACATCTGCTGGCAACTCATCCCTGTACCAGTCCTCTGTGTAAAGAAATGGCCTCTCAGTTTCCGTTTTATTCCTTCCCGTTTAACCTTAAAGTGATCCCCTCTAGTCCTCGATTCGCAACACCTTGGAAAAGGATTGAGAGCCTATCTATAGCCCTCATGATCGTATATAGCTCGATAAGGTCCCCACACCGTCTTCTACAAGCTGAAGAAAATGTCATAACTCTCCCTATAACTCAGACCATTGGGTCCTGGCAACGTCTTTGTAAATTACTTCTGCACTCTTTCTAATTTAATAACATCCTCCCTATAACAAGGTGACAAAACTGAACACAATACTCCAAGTGCGGCCTTAACGAAGTCCTGTGTAACTGCAACATAAATTCCCAACTTCTATAGTCAATACCCTGCTGATGAAGGCCAGTGTGCCAAAAGCCTTTTCACTGCCCTGTCTAACTATGACTCCATTCTTAGAGAACCGTGCATCTGAACACCAAGGTCCCTCTGCCCACTGCCAAACTTAAGCCCCTCCCATTCACCATGAAACTCCTACCTTGATTTGAGTTTCCAAAATGCAAGACATCACGCATCTATATTAAATTCCATTGCCATTTCTCGGCCCACTTGCCCACCTGATTAAGGTCCTGCTGCAATTTCTGATAAACTTCCTCACTGATCATGCTCTCACTTATTTTAGTGTCATCTGTAAACTTACTAATCATGCCTTGTACATTCTCAAACATATCATAGCTATGGAACCATGCTCCAGTCTAACAAGCATCTTTCTACTAAACCCTCTGCTTCCTACCGTCAAGCCAACTGTGTATCCAATTGGCCAGTTACCCCAGCATTCCACGTGGTGTAACCTTCCGAGCAGCCTGCCACGTGGAACCTTATCAAAGGCCTTACTGAAATCCATAGAGACTCCGCCTGCTACTCTGCCCTCGTCAACCTTCTTGGTCACTTCATCAAAGAACGCTAACAAATTTGGGAAGCATGATCTCCCACTCACAAGTCTATGCTGACCGGTCCGAATCAAACCCTGTGTAAGTAATGGGTGCAGTCAATGGTATGCTGTCCTTCATTGTAAGATGATTCGAGTACATAAGTAAAGCCATCTTCCTGCTGTTATAGAGCCTTGCTGAGAGAGCATTTGGGACACTCTCTGCAGATTTGATCACCTTTGAAAGGAATTATCTCCTTACTACAGACACGGATGATGGTAATATGAGGACAGAGTAAAGAAGCTGCAAGTTTAATCTTTATAACTCTGAGAGACAAAGAAATGGTGACTCTGAAACACGAGGAGTGGCAGCAATGTCTCTTTTATTTCCAAAAGAGACATTGATCAGGTAAGAAATTCCATACTTTACCCAGGATTGATTGGTTTGATTTATTGTCACGTGTATCTCAGTACAGGGAAACACTTTATTTATGAGCAGTGGAGGCAGGTCATAGGAAGCATGGCCAGACAGATCGTAGGTTGGAAATTGACTTGGACAGAGTAAGGCATACAGGTTACACTGAACAAGACGTGCATTTGACAAGATAAATATTAACAAGATGAGCAATATTTGAACTTAGAGAGTCCATTCATCAGTCTAACGTGACTTTCCTAATAGATTATATGCCCAAATTAACTATCCCCATGTAATTGTGCAGTCGGCGAGTGAACCCTGTACTGAATGTCAGGTTGCTCACAATCCCCAACAGCAGCCACAATACTTTCCGTCTGAAACAGGTAGCCATTCACACCAGCTTCCGCCCTACAGAGAGAACACCAGACTGTCTTCGTGGAGATGGAAGATGCCTTCTTGAGACTTCACACAAGACATATGGCTTCCCTGCTCACCGCGACAAAACCAAGTTAAAGTCCCACGTGTGCATCATAAGCAACGGAGCCACGAGGAACAACGTGGAACAGTCTGTCTGTGCAGCTTCTGCTCCACTTGTTCATCATGTTAGAGCATCAATTCGGAGACACTTAAGACTGCCAATGCTGGAGATCAGAGTAGACGGTGGTTTGCTGAAAAAGCACAGCAGGTCAGGCAGCATCCGAGAAGCAGGAGGATTGACGTTTTGGGCATAAGCCATTCATCAGCAATCAGCATCAATTACCTCATTCTGCCCCCGTGAAAGTGCGTTGATGGGGGAATGACCTCGTACTGTTCCTGCCTAAGTGGCTCAAGGGACTGAATGGCCTCATCCTGTTCCTGTGTAAGTGTATCAAGGGATTGATTGGCTTTTTCCTCGTCCGATTGGACAGGGCCAAGGGCCTGATTGGGTTACCCTTGGTTCCTGTTTGACAGCTCGGTGTGCTGACTGGTGTGATGATGCTGCAGCTTTAAGAGGTCATTTTTGTCCTTGTTTCTTTTAAGAGTGAGATTGAACGACCGTTACCAAGCTGGCTAGTTACCAACACTCGAGTAAACAGCGCATGAGGCCTTAGGTTAATTTTAATGCAGCCTGAATGGGTGTGGCCAGCACTCACAGATTAGGATCTCTGGGTTTTAGTTTCTCAGTAACATCAGAAAATATTGGGGCTAAACAGAGTTGGAAGCTTCAGTGGATGTCTCCTGGTTGCTACTCTCTCTGAATTTCTTCTTGCTGCTGTTTTTAATTCCTGGATTGGAGAAATGTTTCTGGCATTCTGTGTCTGAATATTTCATTTTGTCAAGGGCTGTGTTTATGGGATTTTCCTATATTGGAACATCTCATCAGTAGTAGTTCCTAGATCCAGTATTCTGTTAAGTTGTCCAATAGAATTACATTATTCTAAACTCTTCTTTCTTTGGTTTCATTTTAGCTTTCGTGTTTAAGTAAATGGAGTTTTGCTTCACACCGAGTAGTTTGACCAGTCACATTGCATCTGGGACAGGCACTTTACATTTCCTTTAAAATATGAGAACATTGGGGTCTAGGTTACCACCTTCAAATATTTTCGAGGGGCTCTAGTGTGGTCCATCACACTAGACTCCTTCTGTTCCTGAGTAATAGGCTGGAGGCACTGAATGGACTGTCCCTGTTCTACTCCAATCATGTCAATGGGCTGAATGACTTCCTCACATTCCTGTGAATCCAGCGTGAGGTGCTGAATGAACTCTTATTTTACTGTGGCAATGTGCAGTGCCAGGCGGTGCTTTTACATGAATGTTACAGACACTTTAAGAGCACACGCCTCAATGGAGTCTGGGTCTTGCTGCACATGAACACAGACCAGTTCAGGAGATGACGGGGGATAAAATGTTCTGAACATTGTGGTATCTTCAGTGACCATCCCCACTTCTGATCTTATGGTGGGGAGGGTGGGGGCGGGGATACATTGATAAAGCAGCTGAAGATGTTTGTGAGGAGGAAGCTACCCTGAGGATCTCCCGCAGAGATGACCCAGGACTGAGATGATGAACATCTTCCTTTGTGCCATGTTTGACTCCAAACACTGGAGAGTTTCCTTTGATTCCCATTAAGTCCAGCTCCTCGATGTCAACAAAGTCAACCACAGCCTTGATATCAGGGCCAGTCATTTTTACCTGAACCCTTGTGACAGCCTCTTTTGTTCACATCAATAGGCCATGATATAGGAGCAGCAAGTGTTTTCTTCAAACAGGTGGGATTGAATGTCAGGATTTCTCTTCTCAAGAGTGTTGGGGGAGCCAGATGACTGAAAGCATTTGAAGAGGAGGTAGATAGATATTGACCTGTCAGAGAGTTGAGGGCGATGAAGAATTGGGTATGAAAGATGATTTGAGACCAAGAGCAGATAAAACATGATGTTAGTGAAGGGCAAGGCAGACTTGGGGGGTGAACGACCTTCCCCTGTTTCTGATGTTCTCACATTCTGTTATTGGAATGTTAGTCGGTGTTATTTTCATGAATGCTCTGTTGTTGCATATTGCAGTCAGGGAGACCAGAGGATTTTGTGAGTCATTTTGGGTGAGGTATGGGGGTTGTATTCAGTGAATCTGAGTTTACAACATGACCAACAAATGGAGCACAAGTTGCAGAGAGGGGAAGCTCTGTAAAGAGAGATGATGGGCCTCTTTCATACCCAGCCTAGATTTTCCAATTACATTTCCCAAATCACCTCAAAGCGTGTGGGACAGTCTTGAATGGTCAGTCAGACTGAATGGTCTCCTCTGTTTCTGTGCACCAGATTATAGCAGTAAGTGGCTTCCAACTGCTCCTGCCTAGCAGGTTTGAGGTGCTGAATGGAACACAGAAACATGGGACTGAGGAGCAGGAGTGGGTCTTTAGATACTTTGAGCCTTCTCCACCAGGCACGAAGATTGTGTCTGATCTGGTTTTGGTCTAGCCCCACGTTCCTGTCTGTATCCCATTATCAGTGACTCACTTCCCTGTCAAATATTTAACTAACGCAGCTTTGAATCAATGTGAACATAGAGGCACGATAAACTTCCAATGAAGAGAATTCTGACTTGAAAGGTCCTTTCAGAATTTTTCGTCATCCCTCTTATAGAATCAGAGAGTCATGCAGAACGGAAACAGACCCGTTAGTACAATCTGTTCACTCCGATCTGATATCAGATCTGATCTAGCCCCATTTGCCAGCAATTGGCCTATATCCCTCCTCCTTCAGATACTTTTTAAATGTGCGATTGTAACCTCCTTCAGCACTTCCTCTGACAGCACTTTCTGAACACACACCACTGTCTGTGTGAAACATTTATCTTCAGGTCCCTTCTAAAGCATTCGTCCTCTCGCTTTCAACCTATGCCCTCTTGTTCTGGGCTCCCCTATCCTGAGGAGCAGAACGTGGCTGTTCAGAATATCCATGCCCCTGATGATTTTATCAGCCACTATAATGTCACCCCTCAGCCTCTGACACTCCAGGGGGAAACACCTCAACCTAACCAACCTCTCCCTAAAGCTCAAACTTCCAGTCCTGGAACATCCGTGTAAATCCTTTCAGTATTCTTAAAGTGGCCCCACCAACATCCTGTACAGATGCAACATGCCACCACAACTCCTATACTCAATACTCTGACAGATTAAGGCAAATCTGCCAAATGTGTTCTGTCCCCACTGTCTACCTGCGACTCCACTTCAAGGAACTATGTACCTGCAGCCCTAGGTCCCTTTGTTCCACAACACTCCCCAGGACCTTACAATTAAGTGTATAACTTCTACCCTGATTTGCTTTCCAAAAATGCAAAACCTCGTATTTATCTAAATTAAAATTCATCCTTGCCCCTTTGTCCCATCTAATTGTGGTCTCGTTGTACTCTGAGATAATCTACTACACCAACTTTCTGATGTAATCTCTAAACTTACTAACTATGTCCCCAATATTCACATCCAAATCCTTGATATAAATGATGAATGCAGTGAACTCAGTACTGAATCTTGCAGAACACTGCTGGTCACAAGCTTCCAATCTGTAAAAAAAAAGCCCATTTATCTTCAAGCCAATTGTGACCAGCTTCCACTGTATCCCGTGAGAGCTAATCTTACTAATCTGTCTACCAATCGGAATATTACGAACACCTTGCTGAAGTCCATATAGACAATATCTACTAAACTGCCTTCATCAATCTTCTTTGTCACCTCTTCATAAAACTCAACCAAATTAATGAGACATGATTTCCCATGCAGAAAGCCACGTTGTCTACTCCCATCAGCCCTTGCCTTCTCAAATGTGTGTAAATGTTATCCCTCAGAATCCAACCCCCCCCCCCCCAACAACTTACCCACCACTGACATCAGGCTCACTGGTCTATAGTTCCCCGGCTTTTTGAGTCGCTGTTTTCTTTTCTAGTCCCACTCCTCCACTGCGCACACCAAATGCTAAATATAACCAGGTCGGTGATATGGTCGATGATATCGGTCTCAGACTGGGTCAGGGTCAGTTTCGGGAACAAGTCAGGCTAGTATCTTTATTCTGCTAAAATAGCACATTTATGATCCAGAGCAATGTTACTCCAACTATGATGGAAAAATAAATGGCAAACGGTTTCGATATTGCAAATAAAGAATCGATCTTTCCCTTTCTAAAAACACTGACACACACACACACACAAAATGTCTGCAATTTTAACTTGGAAGAACTTTATCCAGATATTATTGGAACTCATGTCAAAAGGAAAAATTGTGAGATTGTCCAAAACGTTATTCTGCTTCTGAAGTTATTGTACTCACACAACTGCTAGCTATGGGATTCCATCCTGGAACAGTTGGATTTTGCAGAATTCCCTTTCCATTAGGCAGTGAGGAGATTCCAATGAATTCTGGTCAGGGATCGCCCAAAGAATAGCACGATGGCTCAGTTGGTTTGCGCTGTTGCCTCACAGCACCAGGGTCTTGGGTGCGATTCCAACCTTGGGCGACTATCTGTTTGGAGTTTGCATATTCTCCCCATCTGCGTGAACCCCTGATGGGTGCTCCAGTTTCCTCCCACAGTGCAAAGCGGTGCAGATTGGGATGATTGGTCATGCTAAATTGTCCATAGTATTCAGGGATTTGTAGGTTTGTTCCATTAGTTAGTGGTAAATGTAAGGGAACGGGCCTGGGAAAGTCACTCTTGGGATGGTTAGTATGGAGTTATTGGGCTGAAGGGCCTGTTTCCAAACTGCACGGTTTCTACAAAATAAGAACGGTAACAATGACTGTAGATTTTTTAATTAAGTCACACACATTGCTCCGATGAGGAATAATGAAGGTGAGAGAGTGCAATAGTCGATTCTTATCGGGCAGATTACATTTTCTCCCTCTCTGAGCTGAATCACACAATAATGTCATCCTCTCCCAAACTGGACCATGTGAGGACAATGTGTACATTGTCCAAACTATGTCTCCATCACATTCCCTGTTCCATGTAGGTGCATCATTGCTGCTGTCATACACAGAGCCATCCCCTTCGCAGAAAATGGTCTCAGTCGACTTAAAGATGAGTTTACATATCCCTGCGTCATTAACAAATAAAATGTTTACTGTATTCAGAATACCTGTGTTTAAATGAATGCATTTTTTTAACAAATAAAGAAATTGCTGGAGAGGCTCGGCAGGTCTGTCGACATCCTGATGCCTTTTACATGCTGTAGTTGAACCAGTGTCCACCACTTCCTCTGATATCATTCCAGACGCACACCACCTTCTGTGTGAAAAGGTGCCCCTATGGCCTCTTCAAAACCTTTTCCCTCTCACTATCAACCTCTAGTTTTGGACACCTATAACCTGGGGAAAAACACTGACTACTCACCCTATCCATGACCATTCTGATTTTATAAATCTTTCCTGCTGCGAAATGTGACTCCAATCAACACGAATGGCTGTACTTTCAGTCATCCCGGGCCGAAATTCTGAAATTCAATACTGACACCTCTTCTTTCTCCACCAGGTCACAATTCTAAATTCCATTTTAATCAGTTTTTTTTTTCAGATGTATTATGAAACACTTCTGTGTAATTTGCACTTAAAACTTTGTGCCCGAAGGTAGGGACACTAGCACCACTCGACAATACCCATAAAGCTGTAATATTATTCTACTGTGTGTTTGCTCATCAGCCTATTCTAACATGCTGTGACATACCTCTGCAACAGGCAGGACTTGAATTCAGACCTTCTAGTCCAGAGCTAGGAACACGACCACACAAGTTCAGGAACTGGAATCAAATCGAGAGCTCTGGCTCAGAAGCAGGGACACTACCCACTACACTACCATACCCAGATTTTGGATCATATTTTAAGTACCAGCTTTCAGCTCGGTGTGGATTTATTATAATCAGGTTACCATTACTGAACTACACTTTGTATTCTTAAACAAGTGCAAGACATGTGTCTCAACTGTAGGATAGTGAGGGTACGTGCTATGCTATCGAAATTAACTATGAACGTCTTTAATCGCTATTATCTGTAGTCTGCAATATTAGGGAAAGATGTCTGCAGATACACTCTGCACTATGACGGGTCTCGAATAGATATTTATTACTGAACACCAGAGTCGGAGAAAGAGCATAATTTCTGGCTCCAAAGCACTGATCAGTATTACCCATCAATAACGCGTGTGACTGCCCACTTCCTAAAACCATAAAATGATACCAGGCCGCTGATTTATGTCCAACCTCTCCTCCCCACTGATTGTGTCTGCAATCTGTCGTTCCTACCCCTAACCACACAAGGCAACCCAAGTTCAGGATCTTTGTGAAACTCAAGGCCGGAGTGTGCAGGCTTCCTGGAGAGGGGTGGGCATTTTAAAATTAAACGGGGAAGGTGAGGAGGTAGTAATATCACACACTGAGCTGAGGAGCGGCAGATGGAGTTTAGTTTGGATTAATGCGAGGTATTGGATTTAGTAAATCAAGCAAGAGCAGGACCTATACAATTAAAAGTAGAGCCTTTGGCAGTGCTTTAGTACAGAAACCTAGGCAGTCAGGTATAATTCTTTAAAATTTGCATCTCATACACATAGTGTGGTTAAGAAGGTGTTTAACACACGTGTCTTCATTGGTCAGACCCTTTGAGTATCGGAATTGGGATGTCATGTTGAGGTTGTACAGGACATTGGTGAGACCTCTTCTGGAATACTGTGTCCAGTCTCGTCACCCTGCCCGCTCATTCCATAGGCACACCACCCTCTGGGTGAAAAAACTGCCCCTTCGGTCGCTTTAATATTTCTTCCTCTCACCTTAAACCTTTGCCCTCTAGTTTTGGTCTTCCCTACCCTTAGAAAATACCTTGACTGTTCACTTTGATATTATTGACCTTGATATTATTAAACTGGAGAGGATTGAGAAGAGATTAACCTGGATGTTGCTGGGAAAGGAGGGATTGAGCTTTAAGGAGAGGCTGGATCGGCTGGGACTTTTTTCACTGGAGGGGATGAGGTTAAGAGGTAACTTCACAGAAGTTTACAAAATAATGAGGGGTACAGATAAGCTGAAGGGCTGATGCCTTTTACCTAGAGTTGGGGATTCAAAATTGTGGGATATCTTAAGGTGTGAGGAAAAAGATTTACAAAAGTCATGAGAGGTAATTATTTTAGACAGAATCTGGATTGTGTGTGGAATGAACTTGCAGAGCAAGTGGTGAAAGCAGGGACAGTTACAACGTTTAAAGGACATTTAGATCAGTACATAGATAAGATATCAGTTTGTATGGTGCTGTGGAGCAGCTGCCTTCTCCATCCCCATCTCTGAATGAATCCCTGTTGGTTTTCACCCTCTGCCAATGCCTGTGCATCACTTTAAGCACCACAGAGATTGCCAGACCTGGCCCACACAGAGACACACAGATACACACACGGGAAAGGTTAGGGCACTGCGTGAAGCTCATCTGGTAACTTAAACTGAACATAAAGAAATGCTCAATTCGCCTCGTAAACTGTTAAAATATGAGTGACAGATCTGCCAAGTTACACTGTTTAAATAAAAACATCAATTTAATTTTTAACTCTGCAAGTGAACATTTTACATCAAAAATTCACAACTCTGGGACCCCCTTTCTATAAACTAGTTATTACCCGACTCTAGCTCTATAGCAATATACTGTTTCTGGATCTGCCATCCTCTCATACCACAGGTGCTTGTAAGCTCTCAGTTCTGAACAACATTCACCCTCTCTTGAAGGTATAGTACACACTTTCAACTTCATCACATTATACACTGATGAATATAGATAAGTGGAGTCTATCCAGATTTCTTTTGCTCTGTAGTTTGTCAATATTTCATCTACTCTGTCTCGTATGTGTCAGGATTTTTGTTGCTCCATTGACAGCATGTCATTATTCGACACTGTCCGTGGGAATATATCAGTATTTCACTTGCTCACACTCGTGAGTATGGCAGGATTTCATTTATTTCATGGGGACTGTGATGCGAAGACAATCTCAATGTTTGTAGATGGCACCGAACCTGGAAGAATTGTAAAGTCTATGGAGGACAGTGTGGAACTCCAACAGGACAGTGACACGTTGGTGTAGTGTTCAGTTGTAAGGCAGATGGGGGTCAATGCAGAGCAGTGTGACGTGATGTATTGTGGTAGGAATGACATTGAAAGGCAGTTTAATACAGGCCATACCATTATAAAGGGGTTGCAGGAGCAGACGGCCCTTGATGTATATGAGCACAGATTATTGAGGATGTCAGGACAGGTGGGTAGAGCAGTAACTATTACAGATTTGTTTCAGTATCTGAGCTGTTTACAGGAGGAGGTGTAGGAGGGAGTCTTGGTGCTCCCTTCCTGGGAGGTGGTGGTGACGATGTGATGTGAGCCCACCCTCCTGCCCACCGAGACCGTGGAGATTCCATTTGTACCAGCTCGACACAAAAGGGAAATGGCATCAGGGCCACGGCTTCTAAGTTGTGCCGGGGGGAAATGGAGCTGCCAGTGGGTTTAAAGTGAGAATTGCCCTTCACTGAACATTGCTCCTTACTCAGTCGGTGGGACATGGATGTTTCAGAATCTCCACACGAGGC
>NW_025213727.1:0-10449 GCF_004010195.1 Chiloscyllium plagiosum | reverse complement strand
TTATTAATGTGGGGGAGTAAAGTGGAGGGAGGGACGGAGAGAGAGGGAGAGAGAGGGGGAGAGAGAGAGAAAGGGCACGGCGGGGTGGGAAGGTGCTTTACCTGTTATACAGTGAGGATGAGGGAGCAGAGAGAATACGGTGACCTTATCCTGACAGAGCGGAGAAGGTTATTGATGCTTGTCCTGTATTGCTGGACATTTCTTCAGACCGCAGATACTGCATTGAGCTGGGTGGTGAGCTCAGAACATGCTCGATGGGTCTGGTGGTGTGGCCTCCTCTGGGAAGAGAATGGTCCCCCTCTGTACTAGCCCATCCACCAGGACCACCGTGCCCCTCTCCACAAACCGCGGTGTAATTGCCACCTATCCCCCATGCTCAGGGTAAACTGTGCAGGGCAGCTCCTAACTGAGAAAGTGCAACCGTGTACCCATTGGCCTTTTAAAAATGGCACTAGTGTCAGGGAACAATGAATATCCAGGGACTTCCGGGCAATGGTGAGTACCTCCAGCCATGATGGGTGGGAGAATCTGGCTGGTATTGAATGAGAGGGACACCATAGCGTGGGGTGGATCGTTAATGAGGTGAGTTTGATACGATAGCACCAGGAAACAAGCTCAGCCTCGTGCAGATAATCCTTCTGTCAGACTAAAGTAAAATGTCACTGAGACAGTTTTTTGTTTGATTCAACCCAGTGAGTCATAGATTCTGTTGAAACCACTCTCATTTACAAAGCTGTAGAACAAATGCTCAAATCTCCCTTTTCCCCATCTTTCCAGGAAAGACAGGCTCATGTTACAGGATGCTATCGAAGTGTCAACACTTCAGCATTCTGAATCCTTGGAACATATCCTTCCATGATACTGTCTTTCAGTATTGGGTGGTGTACACAGTCCTACATGCTGGCAGGGTAACTGCTCTTGGTTTACAGGTCAATGCATTGGGGAGGAGTAACAGAGTGCAGAGAACTACATGCTGGGATGGTAACTCCTCCTGGTTTACAGATCAATGCACTGGGTTGAGTACACAGTCCTACATTCTGGGTGGAAAACTGCTCCTGGTTTAAAGATCAATATATTTGGTTGGTGTACACAGTCCTACATGCTGGGAGGGTATCTGCTCCTGCTTTACATTTCAATGCACTGGGGTGGTGTACACAGTCATACATGCGGGGAGGGTTACTGCTCCTTGTTTATAGATCAATTGACTGGGGTGGGGTACTCAGTCCTACATGCTGCGGGGAGTAACTGCTGCTGGTTTACAGATGAATGCACTGTGGTGGGGTACACAATACTACATGCTGGGAGGGCAACTGCTCCTGGTTTACCGATCAATTGACTGGGGTGGTGTACACAATCCTACATGCTGGGAGAGTAATTGTTCCTGGTTTACACATCATTACACCGAGGTAGTGTATGCAGACCTACATGCTGGGTGGGTAACTGCTGCTGGTTTAAATATCAATGCACTGGGGTGGTGTACACAGTCCTACATGCTGGTAGGGTAACTGCTCCTGGTTTTCAGATCCATGCACTGGGGTGGTGTAAACAGACCTACTTGCTGTGAGGGTAACTGCTTCTGGGATACAGATTAATGCACTGGGGAGGTGAACACAGTCCTACATGCTGGGAGGGTAGCTGCTGCTGCGTTACAGGTCCATGTACTGTGATGGTGTGCACAGTCCTACATGCTCGGAGTGTAACATTCCTGGATTACAGCTCAATGCACGGGGGTAGATTACACAGTCCTACATGCTGGGAGGTAACGGATCCTGGTTTACAGATGAATGCACTGGGGTGGTGTACACAGTCATACATGCGGGGAGGGTTACTGCTCCTTGTTTATAGATCAATTGACTGGGGTGGGGTACTCAGTCCTACATGCTGCGGGGAGTAACTGCTGCTGGTTTACAGATGAATGCACTGTGGTGGGGTACACAATACTACATGCTGGGAGGGCAACTGCTCCTGGTTTACCGATCAATTGACTGGGGTGGTGTACACAATCCTACATGCTGGGAGAGTAATTGTTCCTGGTTTACACATCATTACACCGAGGTAGTGTATGCAGACCTACATGCTGGGTGGGTAACTGCTGCTGGTTTAAATATCAATGCACTGGGGTGGTGTACACAGTCATACATGCGGGGAGGGTTACTGCTCCTTGTTTATAGATCAATTGACTGGGGTGGGGTACTCAGTCCTACATGCTGCGGGGAGTAACTGCTGCTGGTTTACAGATGAATGCACTGTGGTGGGGTACACAATACTACATGCTGGGAGGGCAACTGCTCCTGGTTTACCGATCAATTGACTGGGGTGGTGTACACAATCCTACATGCTGGGAGAGTAATTGTTCCTGGTTTACACATCATTACACCGAGGTAGTGTATGCAGACCTACATGCTGGGTGGGTAACTGCTGCTGGTTTAAATATCAATGCACTGGGGTGGTGTACACAGTCATACATGCGGGGAGGGTTACTGCTCCTTGTTTATAGATCAATTGACTGGGGTGGGGTACTCAGTCCTACATGCTGCGGGGAGTAACTGCTGCTGGTTTACAGATGAATGCACTGTGGTGGGGTACACAATACTACATGCTGGGAGGGCAACTGCTCCTGGTTTACCGATCAATTGACTGGGGTGGTGTACACAATCCTACATGCTGGGAGAGTAATTGTTCCTGGTTTACACATCATTACACCGAGGTAGTGTATGCAGACCTACATGCTGGGTGGGTAACTGCTGCTGGTTTAAATATCAATGCACTGGGGTGGTGTACACAGTCATACATGCGGGGAGGGTTACTGCTCCTTGTTTATAGATCAATTGACTGGGGTGGGGTACTCAGTCCTACATGCTGCGGGGAGTAACTGCTGCTGGTTTACAGATGAATGCACTGTGGTGGGGTACACAATACTACATGCTGGGAGGGCAACTGCTCCTGGTTTACCGATCAATTGACTGGGGTGGTGTACACAATCCTACATGCTGGGAGAGTAATTGTTCCTGGTTTACACATCATTACACCGAGGTAGTGTATGCAGACCTACATGCTGGGTGGGTAACTGCTGCTGGTTTAAATATCAATGCACTGGGGTGGTGTACACAGTCATACATGCGGGGAGGGTTACTGCTCCTTGTTTATAGATCAATTGACTGGGGTGGGGTACTCAGTCCTACATGCTGCGGGGAGTAACTGCTGCTGGTTTACAGATGAATGCACTGTGGTGGGGTACACAATACTACATGCTGGGAGGGCAACTGCTCCTGGTTTACCGATCAATTGACTGGGGTGGTGTACACAATCCTACATGCTGGGAGAGTAATTGTTCCTGGTTTACACATCATTACACCGAGGTAGTGTATGCAGACCTACATGCTGGGTGGGTAACTGCTGCTGGTTTAAATATCAATGCACTGGGGTGGTGTACACAGTCATACATGCGGGGAGGGTTACTGCTCCTTGTTTATAGATCAATTGACTGGGGTGGGGTACTCAGTCCTACATGCTGCGGGGAGTAACTGCTGCTGGTTTACAGATGAATGCACTGTGGTGGGGTACACAATACTACATGCTGGGAGGGCAACTGCTCCTGGTTTACCGATCAATTGACTGGGGTGGTGTACACAATCCTACATGCTGGGAGAGTAATTGTTCCTGGTTTACACATCATTACACCGAGGTAGTGTATGCAGACCTACATGCTGGGTGGGTAACTGCTGCTGGTTTAAATATCAATGCACTGGGGTGGTGTACACAGTCATACATGCGGGGAGGGTTACTGCTCCTTGTTTATAGATCAATTGACTGGGGTGGGGTACTCAGTCCTACATGCTGCGGGGAGTAACTGCTGCTGGTTTACAGATGAATGCACTGTGGTGGGGTACACAATACTACATGCTGGGAGGGCAACTGCTCCTGGTTTACCGATCAATTGACTGGGGTGGTGTACACAATCCTACATGCTGGGAGAGTAATTGTTCCTGGTTTACACATCATTACACCGAGGTAGTGTATGCAGACCTACATGCTGGGTGGGTAACTGCTGCTGGTTTAAATATCAATGCACTGGGGTGGTGTACACAGTCATACATGCGGGGAGGGTTACTGCTCCTTGTTTATAGATCAATTGACTGGGGTGGGGTACTCAGTCCTACATGCTGCGGGGAGTAACTGCTGCTGGTTTACAGATGAATGCACTGTGGTGGGGTACACAATACTACATGCTGGGAGGGCAACTGCTCCTGGTTTACCGATCAATTGACTGGGGTGGTGTACACAATCCTACATGCTGGGAGAGTAATTGTTCCTGGTTTACACATCATTACACCGAGGTAGTGTATGCAGACCTACATGCTGGGTGGGTAAGTCCTACATGCTGGGAGGGTAACTGCTCCTGGTTTACTGATAAATGCACTGGCGTGGTGTACCAAGTCCTACATTCTGAGTGGGAAACCGCTCCTGGTTTACAGATCATTCCACAGGGGTCGTGTACACAGTCCTACATGCTGGGAGGGTAACTGCTCCTGGTTTACAGATCAACGCACTGGGGTGGTGTACACAGTCCTACATGCTGGGAGGGTAACTGCTCCTGGTTTACAGATCAATGCACTGGGATAGGGTACACCGTCCTACATGCTGGGAGGGTAGCTGCTCCTGGTTTACAGATCAATGCACTGTGTCGGTGTACTCTGTCCTATATGCTGCGGGGTGAAATGCTCCTGGTTTACAGACGAATGCACTGGGTTTGTGTACACTGTCCTACATGTTAGGAGGGTAACTGCTCCTGGTTTAAATATCAATGCACTGGGGTGGTGTACACAGTCCTACATGCTGGGAGGGTAACTCCTCCTAGTTTACAGATAATGCACTGGGGTGGGGTAAACAGTCCTACATGCTGGGAAGGTAACTGCTCCTGGTTTACAGATCAATGCACTGGGGTAATGTACAAAGTCCCACATGCTGAGAGAGTAACTGCTGCTCGTTTACATTTCAATGCACGTGGGTGGGGTACACATCTCTGCATGCTGTGAGGGTAACTGCTCCTGGTTTACATCTCAATGCATGGGGTGGTGTAAATAGTCCTCCATGCTGGGAGGGTAATTGCTCCTGGGTTACAGATCAATGCACTGGAGTGGTGTACACAGTCCTACTTGCTGGGAGGGTGACTGCTCCTGGTTTACATATCAGTGCACTGGGGAGGTGGGCACAGTTCTACGTGCGGGGAAGGTAACTGCGCCTGGTTTACACATCAATGCACTGGGTTGGTGTACACAGTCCTACGTGCAGGGAGTGTAACTGCTCCTGGTTTAGAGATCAATGCACAGGGGTGGTGTACACAGTCCTACATGCTGGGAGTGTTCAGCTCCTGGTTTGTAGATCAATGCTCGGGGTGGTGTACATGCTGGGATGGTAACTGGTCCTGGTTTATAGAACAATGCACTGGGGTTGTGTATACAGTCCTGCATGTTTGGAGGGTAACTGCTCCTGGTTTACAGATCATTGCACTGCGTTGTTGTACACAGTCCTACATGCTGCGAGTGTAACTGCTCCGAGTTTACAGATCAATGCACAGGGTGGTGTACACAGTCCTACATCCTGGGAGGATAAGTGCTCATGGTTTACAGATTAATGCACTTGGGTGGTGTACACAGTCCTGCATGCTGGGTGGGTATCTACTCCCGGTTTAAATATCAATACACAGGGGTGTTGTAAATAGTCTTACATGCTGGGAGGGTAACTGCTTCTGGGTTCCAGATCAATACACTGGTGTAGTGTACACAGTCATACATGCTGGGAGCTTACCTGCTCCTGTTTACAGATCAGTGCACTGGGGTTGGGTACACAGCTGCACATGCTGGGAGGGTAACTGTTCCTGCCTTACAGATCAATGCACTGGGGTGGGGTACACGGACCTCCATGCAGGGAGGGTAACTGCTCCTAGTTTACAGATCAATGCACTGTGGTGGTGTACATTGTCCTACATACTGGGAGGGTAACGGCTCCTGGTTTGCAGATCAATGCACTGGGGTGGGGTGCACAGCCCTACATGCTGGGAGGGTAACTGCTCCTGGTTTACAGATCAATGCTTTGGTGTAGTGCACAGAGCTCTCCATGCTAGGACGGTAGCTGCTGCTGTGTCACAGATCAATGCACTGGGGTGGTGCAAACAGTCCTCCATGCTGGGAGGGTAACTGCTCCTTGTTTACAGATCAATGCATTGGGGTGGGTACACAGTCCAACATTCTGCTCGGGTAACCACTCCTGCTTTACCGATCAATGCACTGGGTAGGGGTACACAATCCTACATGCCAGCAGGTTAACGTCTCCTGGTTTACTGATCAATGCACTTGAGTGGACTACGCAGTCCGACATGTTGAGAGGGTAACAGCTTCTGGTTTATAATTCAATGCACTAGCGTTGTGTACACGGCCCCACATGCTGGGAGGGTAACTGCTCCTGGTTTACAGATCAATGAACTGGTGTGGGGTACATAGTCCGACATGCTGGGAGTTGTATATGCTACTGGTTTGCAGATAAATGCACTGGTGTGAGGTACTCAATCCTAGATGCTGGGAGGGTAACTGTCCCTGGCTTACAGATCAATGCACTGGGTGGGGAACACAGTCCTACATGCTGGGAGGGTAACTGCTCCTGGTTTATAGATCAATGCATTGGTGTAGTGTACAGAGCTCTCCATGCTAGGACGGTAGCTGCTGCTGTGTCATAGATCAATGCACTGGGGTGGTGCACACAGTCCTCCATGCTGGGAGGGTAACTGCTCCTTGTTTACAGATCAATGCACTGGGGTGCGTACACAGTCCAACATGCTGCTCGGGTAACCACTCCTGCTTTACATATCAATGCACTGGGTTGGGGTACACAGTCCTACATGCCAGCAGGTTAACGTCTCCTGGTTTACAGATCAATGCACTTGAGTGGACTACGCAGTCCTACATGTTGAGCTGTTAATTGCTCCTGGTTTACAAATCAATGCACTGGCGTGGCGTATACGGCCCTACATGCTGGGAGGATAACTGCTCCTGGTTTACAGATCAATGAACCGGTGTGGGGTACATAGTCATACATGCTGGGAGTGTATCTGCTACTGGTCGGCAGATCAATGCACCGGGTGGTGTACACAGTCCTACATGCTGGGAGGTTAACTGCTCCTGGTTTACATATTAATGCACTGTGGTGGTGTACATTGTCCTACATGCTGGGAGGGTAACGTCTCCCGGTTTGCAGATCAATGCACTGGGGTGGGGTACACAGCCCTACATGCTGGGAGGGTAACTGCTCCTGGTTTACAGATCCATGCACTGTGGTGGTAAACAGAGTGCGACATGCTGCGAGTGTAACTGCACCAAGTTTACAGATCAATCCACTGGGGTGATGTACACAGTCCTACATGCAGTGAGGGTAACTGCTCCTGGTTTACATATTAATGCACTGTGGTGGTGTATATTGTCCTACATGCTGGGAGGGTAACGGCTCCTGGTTTGCAGATAAATGCACTGGCGTCGGGTACACAGCTCTAGATGCTGGGAGGGGAACTGCTCCTGGCTTACAATTCAATGCACTGGGGTGGTGTACACCGTCCTACATTTTGGCAGGGTAACTGCTCCCGGTTTACAGATCAATGCATTGGGGTGGTGTACACAGCTCTCCATGCTAGGAGGGCAGCTGCTGTTGTGTCACAGATCAATGCACTGCGTCGGAGTACACAGTCCTACATGCTGGGAGGGTAACGGCTCCTGGTTACTGTTCAATGCACTGGGGTGGTGTACACAGTCCTACATGCTGAGAGGGTAACTGCTCCTGGTTTACAGGTCAATGTGCTGTGGTGGTGTACACAGTCCTACATGCTGTGTGGGTAACGAATCCTGGTTTACAGATCAATGCACTGTGGTGGTGTGCACAGTCCTACATGCTGGGAGGGTAACGGCTCCTGGTTTGCAGAGCAATGCACTGGGGTGGGGTACACAGCCTTAGATGCTGGGAGGGTAACTGCTCATTGCTTACAGATCAATGCACTGGGGTGGGGTACACAGTCCTACATGCTGGGAGGGCAACTGCTCCTGGATTAAGATTAATGCACTGTGGTGGGGTACACAGTCCTACATACTGGGAGAGTACCTGTTCCTGGTTTAAAGGTAATGCACTGGGGTGGGGTACACAGCCCTATATGCTGTGGGGGTCACTGCTTCTGGTTAACAGATCAATGCACCGGGGTGGGCTACACTGTCCTACATGCTGGAATTGTAACTGCTCCTGGTTTTCAGATCAATGCACTGGGGTAATGTACAAAGTCCCACATGCTGAGAGAGTAACTGCTCCTCGTTTACAGATCAAGGCACTGGCGTGGGGTACACAGCTCTGCATGCTGTGAGGGTAACTGCTCCTGGTTTACAGATCAATGCAGTCGGTTTGTGTACACAATCCGACATGCTGGGAGGTTAACTGCTCCTGGTTTACCGATGAATGCACTGGGTTGGTGTACGCAGCCCAATATGCTGGAATAGTAACTGGTCTTGGTTTACAGATCAATGCATTGGGGTTGTGTACACAGTCCTACATGTTTGGAGGGTAACTGCTCCTGGTTTACAGATCAATGCACTGGTGTGTGGTACACAGTCCTACATGCTCGGAGGGTAACTGCTCCTGTTTTACAGATCAATGCACTGTGCTGGTGTACATTGTCCTACATGCTGGGAGGGTAACTGCTCCCCTTTTACAGATTAATTCACGGGTGATTACTGCACAGTTCCCTGTGTTAGTCAGACTAACTGGTTGAGGTTCATAGATAATGCAAAGGTGTAGTGTGTGCAGCTCCACATACGGGATGGATATTTATTTCAGATTAACACATTTGTGCACTGCTGAATTATGCACAGCTCCTGGCGGTGGACAGACATCTCGTCCGGGTTTATAGAACAATGCACTGCTGTGGTATTCCCCGTATTCCTGTGTACCAGCTTTGAAATGCTGAATGTTCCCTTCCATTTCCTGTGTAACAGGTATGAGACATTAAACGATCTGCTCCAATCGCTGAGTAACAGCCTCCAATGGCTGAATGGCCTCATTCTATTCCTGTTTAAAACTCTAGACGGGCTGAATAGCCTGCTTCAGAATCGGTGCAGTTGTGAGTGGCGCTGAATATTTTGAAACCAGCAGTGAATAGCCCACTTCTGACTTTATGATGGAGGGAAGGCCATTGATGCTGCGGCTGTTACTAGCCCACAGTGCCTCATGGATGGCCAGTTTCCATGTGCTCAGCCCTTTAGAAGTATGTCCTACTTCACAGGAGGGAGAGCCACATCACACAATGAGCAGTACGCCTAATATGATTTATCTCTCCATCCCGGAGGCTCTCAGCCTCATTCATGATGAAGGTCTGCTGCCCGAAACAGTGTTTTTCCTGCTCCTCGGATGCTGCCTGACCTGCTGTGCTTTTCCAGGAACACACTAATCTTGAGTCTGTCAAATATGAGGTTGAGACTTTCCCTCCACCAGGACTGTGTGCTGGCTGCTCCTACAGATACTGTCAGGGACAGATCCCTCTGGGACAAGGAGTTGGGTGAGAATGTTTCCCCCAAGTCTGGCCGTTGTGTATTGAACCGTGTCCCTGCTCAGTCAGGGGTGAGGGGGGCCTGTGGGGACACTCTTGGTGATGGACATTGAAGTCCCACACCCAGAGGACGGTCTGTGTCCTTGTCACCCACAGTGCTGCCTCTGATTTTTTTCCAACATCGAGGGGAACTGCGTTATCACGAGAGGAGGGGTGAGGGATCGGAGATAACCATCCTCAGGCGATTTCCTTGACCATGTGTAATCTGTTACTATGAGATTTCCTGGGTTCTGGATTCAGTGTTGGGGAATTGCAGGGTAACTCTTTCCCTGACTGTACCCCAGGGTGTGCCTACCACTGGTGGGTCTGTCCTGCCGGTGGGACAGGATATACCCAGGGATGGTGATGGGGCTACATGAAACATTCTGGGTGGCACGGTGGCACAGTGGTGAGCACTGTTGCCTCACAGCGCCAGAGACCCGGGTTCAATTCCCGCCTCAGATGACTGACAGTGTGGAGTTTGCACATTCTCCGCGTGTCTGCATGGGTTTCCTCCGGGTGCTCCGGTTTCCTCCCACAGTCTAAAGATGTGCAGGTTAGGTGAATTGGCCATGCTAAATTGCCCGTAGTGTTAGGTGTAGGGGTAAATGTGGGGGAATGAGACTGGGTGGGTTGCTCTTCGGCGGGTCTGTGTGGACTTGTTGGGCTAAAGGGCCTGCTTCTACACTGTAAGTAATCTAACCTAATCTACATTACCCATCAGGCTTGATCCTGTGAGTATGATGGTGTCGGACTGTTTCCTGACCGGGACTGTGGTGCTGGAAAAGCACAGCAGGTCAGGCAGCATCCAAGGAGCAGGGGAATGAACGTTTCAG
>NW_025213726.1:34975-35370 GCF_004010195.1 Chiloscyllium plagiosum | reverse complement strand
CCGATGCTCCAGGGAAAACAGCTGAACAAAGAGACCTTGGAGTGCAGGTTTATAGCTCCTTGAAAGTGGAGTCACAGGTAGATAGGATAGTGAAGAAGGCGTTTGGTATATTTTCCTTTATTGGTCAGAGTATTGAGTACAGGAGTTGGGAGATCATGTTGCGGCATACAGGGTATTGGTTAGGCCACTCTTGGAATATTGCGTGCAATTCTGGTCTCCTTCCTATCGGAAAGATGTTGTGAAACTTGAAAGGGTTCAGAAAAGATTTACAAGGATGTTGCCAGGGTTGGAGGATATGAGCTATAAGAGAGGCTGAACAGGCTGCGGCTGTTTTCCTGGAGCATCGGAGGCTGGGGGGTGACCTTATAGAGGTTTACAAAATTATGAGGAGCATG
>NW_025213726.1:34705-34864 GCF_004010195.1 Chiloscyllium plagiosum | reverse complement strand
TTTTCATGCAGAGGGTGGTACGTGTATGGAATGAGCTGCCAGAGGATGTGGTGGAGGCTGGTACAATTGCAACATTTAAGA
Organism: Chiloscyllium plagiosum; assembly: GCF_004010195.1. NCBI lineage: Eukaryota > Metazoa > Chordata > Chondrichthyes > Orectolobiformes > Hemiscylliidae > Chiloscyllium > Chiloscyllium plagiosum. The sequence goes on along the minus strand of NW_025213726.1, from coordinate 34,783 downwards.
GGCATTTGGATTGGTATATGAATAGGAAGGGTTTGGAGGGATATGGGCCGGGTACTGGCAGATGGGACTAGATTGAGT
>NW_025213726.1:18224-31300 GCF_004010195.1 Chiloscyllium plagiosum | reverse complement strand
CCCACCAACATGATGTACTGTGCCTGGGCACACTGTAACATTAATGGGGTGAGGGACAGAGGGTTCAATCACAGGAATGGGAACTAAAGGCATTGCCAGATCAGCTGAAAGGGTTAGATATACCACATTCTCAATCCAGCTCACAGAACAAGCCCAGACACCATCAACCCAGAGGAGCTATCTTTTCACTGTGGAACACTGTGCAGACCAGGCCAGTGTACTGCTCAGTACAACCCAGCAATCTGTCCAGATTCATCCATTGCACTGATCAATACAATCCAGCAATATGTCCAGAGTGAAACACTGCACAGATCATGTCAGAGCACTTATCTTCAAACGCAGACTAGACATCTGTTAAGTTTGGGAAGCTGGGATAGAGCCAGAAAAGCTGCAGATGCTGGAGTCCAAAGTAGACAGGCAGGAAGATGGGAGAACACAGCAATCCAGACACCATCAGGACGTGGAAAACTCGACATTTCGGGTGTAACTGTTCTGTAAGAATCCTGAAGGAGGGCTACACCTGAAACATCAAATTCTACACTTCCTGATGCTGCCTGGATTGCTGTGTTCCTCCAACAAGAATTCAGCATACGAAGCAATGCAGACCACATCCATGCATTGATCTATAAAGCCAGACTAGATATCTGTCCAGCACTGGGAGCTGTGCAGACCACAGCAGGGCATTGTTCTATAAACCCGGACTAGATATCTGTCCAGCACCGGGAGTTGTGCAGAACACAACTGGGCACAAATGTGGAAACATGAAACAAATATCCATCCAGCATGGGGAGCTGCACAGACCACATCATTGCAATATCTATAAACCTCAACCAGATAGTCTGACCAGTGATCACCTGTGAATTAATCTGTAAACCAGGAACAGTTACCCTCCCAGCATGTAGGACTGTGTACACGACCACAGTGCATTGATCTGTAAACCAGGAGCAGTTACCCTCCCAGCATGTAGGACTGTGTGCCCCACCCCAGTGCATTGATCTGTAAACCAGGAGCAGTTACCCTCCCAGCATGTAGGACTGTGTACGCCACCCCAGTGCAGTGCTCAGTAGCACTGTGTTAGATCCCTGCCCAGTTTGGGGAAACTTGCAGCCCATGCTGGAAGTGACGGGATGTGCAGCTCCCACTCATTTACAGCTCCATATCTCCATTTTGCCCTGACAAGGAGGTGCTGTGGGTGTGAACATCACTATCACAGAGAGATGGCGGGGGAATCAGTTTAAATATCACCACATGGGAGGGGTTTGGGAAATAGACAGAGAGGGGGAGACTGAGAGACAGTGTCATGGAAGGATGTGTTCCCAGGTTACAGAATGCTGAAATGTAGACACTTGGATAGCATCCTGTAACATGAGACAGGCTTCCCAGGAAAATTGGGAAAAAGTGATATTGGTGTGAGGTCAGCTGCTGTGTGGTTTTGAAATTACGTTTATGTAATTTTATTAAGTGTCTTTTTGAAACAGTATATTGCTGTAGAGTTGGAGTAGGGTAATAAGCAATTAAGAGAAATGAGATCTCAGAGTTGTGAATAGTTGATGTAAAATGTTCAGTTTCAGAGTTAAAAAAATAAATTGGTGTTTTTATTTAAACAGTGGAATTTGGGAGTTCTCTGTCACTCATATTTTAACAGTTTACGAGGCAATTTGAGCATTTCTTTATGTTTAGTTTAAATTAGCAGATGAGCTCAATGTTGTGTCCTAACAATTGCTGTGTGTGTATCTGTGTGTCTCTGTGTGGGGCAGGTCTGGCAGTCTCTGTGGTGCTTAAAGTGATGCAATGCCACCCTCTTGCTGGCCTCCCCACGCCACTGCACAGACATTGGCAGAGGGTGAAAATCAGCAGGGATTCATTCAGAGAGGGCGAGGGAGAGGGCAGCTGCTCACAGCACCATCCAAACTGATGTCTTATCCATGGACTGATCTAAATGTCCTTTAAACATTGTAACTGTCCTTGCTTTCACCACTTCCTCTGGAAGTTCATTCCACACCCAAGCCAGATTCTGTCTAACATAATTACCTCTCATGACTTTTGTTAATCTTTTTCCTCACACTTTAATTATCCCTCAGTTTTGAATCCCCAACACTAGGGAAAAGACATTTGCCCTTCAGCTTATCTGTACCCCTCATTATTTTATAAAGCTGTGTAAAGTTACCGCAGAATCTCATATTCTTCAGTGAAAAAAGCCCCAGCCTATTCAGCCTCTCCTTATAGCTCAATCCCTCCTTTCCCAGCAACATCCAGGTTAATCTCTTCTGAACCCTCTCCAGCTTAATAATATCAAGGTCAATAATATCAAAGTGAATAGTCAAGGTGTTTTCTAAGGGTAGGGGAATCCAAAACTAGAGGACATAGGCTTAAAGTGAGAGGGGAAATATTAAAGTGACCTAAGGGGCAGCTTTTTCACCCAGAGGGTGGTGTGCCTATGGAATGAGCGGGCAGGATGACCAGACTGGACACAGTATTACAGAAGAGGTCTCACCAATGTCCTGTACATCCTCAACATGACGTCCCAATTCCGATACTCAAAGGTCTGACCGATGAAGACAAATGTGTTAAACACCTTCTTAACCACACTATCTATATGAGATGCAAATTTTAAAGAATTATACCTGACGGCCTAGGTCTCTGTTCTACAACATTGCCAAAGGCTCTATTTTTAATTGTATTGGTCCTGCTCTTGTTTGATTTATCAAATGCAATACCTCCCATTAATCCAAACTAAACTCCATCTGCTACCCTCAGCCCAGTGTGTGGTATTACTGCCACCTCCCCCTCCCCCTTCAATTTTAAAATGCCCATCCCTCTCCAGGATGCCTGCACACTCCGGCCTTGATTTTCACAAATACTTTGAGCTTGGTTTGTCTTGTGTGGTTAGAGGGTGGAGGGACAGATTGCAGACACAGTCAGTGGGGAGGAGAGGCTGGACAGTAATCACCAGCCAGGAAGAGGGGAGTCGCACGTTAGAGTTGAGTAAGAGTGATCGGTGTTTTGTGACCAGAAATTAAGCTCTTCCTTCGTCTCTGCTGTTCAGTAATAAATATCCATTTGAGACCCTTCATTGGGCGGAGTGTGGCTGCAGGATTTCTTTCCCTAATATTGCAGACTACAGATAATAGCAATTAAAGATGTTCATAGTTAATTTCGATGGCACAGCACATACACTCAACATCCTACAGTTGAGACAAATATCTTGCATTTGCTTAACAATACAAAGTGTTTTGTGTAGTTCAGTAATGGTAACCTGATTATAATAAATCTGCACCGAGCTGAAAGTGGGCACTAAAATATGACCCAAAATCTGGGTATGGTAGTGTAGTGGGTAGTCTGAGCCAGAACTCTGGATTTGATTCCAATTCCTGAACTTGTGTGGTAGCATTCCTAGCTCTGGATAGAAGGCCTGGATTTAAGTCCTTCCTGTTGCAGAGGTATGTCACAGCATGTCAAACCAGGCTGATGAGCAAACACACAGGAGAATACTGTTACAGCTTTATGGGTATTGCTAGTGTCCCTACCTCTGGGCACAAAGGTCTGGGTGTAAAGCCCACAGATGTGTCTCATGATACATCTGAACAAACTGATTAAAATGGATTTAAAATTGTGACTTGATGGAGAAGGAAGAGGTGTCAGTATTGCAATTTCAGAATTTAGGCCCAGGCTGACTGAAAGTCCAGTTATTCGTGTTGATTGAAGTCACATTTCGCAGCAGTAAAGATTTATAAAATCAGAACGGTCCTGGATAGGGTGAGTAGTCAGGGTTTTACCCAGTTTTGGGGTCCAAAACTAGAGGGCATTGTTTGAAAGTGAGAGGGGAAAAGTTTGATGAGGCCTAAAGGGCACCTTTTCACGCAGAGAGTGGTGTGTGTACGGAATGAGCTGCCAGAGGAAGTGGTGGAGGCTGGTACAACTTTACAGATTACTTACAGTGTGGAAACAGGCCCTTCGGCCCAACAAGTCCACACCGCCCCGCCGAAGCGCACCCACCCATACCCATTCCCCTACATTTACCCCTGTACCGAACACTACAGGCAATTTAGCATGGCCAATTCATCTAACCTGCACATTTTTGGACTGTGGGAGGAAACCGGAGGACCCGGAGGAAATCCACGCAGACACGGGGAGAATGTGCAAACTCCACGCAGACAGTCGCCTGAGGCGGAAATTGAACCCAGGTCTCTGGTGCTGTGAGGCAGCAGTGCTAACCACTGTGCCACCGTGCCGCCCACAAACTGCAGCATGTAAGAGGCATCTGGGTACTGACCGACCTGCCGAGCTTTACCAGCAATTTCTGTATTTGTTAAAAAATGCATTCATTTTAACACAGGTATTCTCAATACATTAAATATTTTATTTTTTTCATGACGCAGGGCAATGTAAACATATTTCAAATCGGCCGAGACCATTTTCTGCTATGGATATGGCTCTGTGTATGACAGTAGCAATGATGCACCTACATGGAACAGGGAATGTGATGGAGACATAGTTCGACAATGTACAAGGAGACCTCACATGGGGTCCAGTTTGGGAAAGGATGATATTATTGTGTGATTCAACTTGGAGAGGGAGAAAATGCAATCCTCCTGAGAAGAAACGGCCTATTGCACTCTCCCTCCTTCAGTGTCCCTCACCACAGCAATGTGTGCAAGCTAAAACAAACTCTACAGTCATCATTACCGTTCTTATTTTTATAGAATCCCTGCAGTGTTGAAACAGGCCCTTTGGCCCAACAAATTCATACCAACCTTCCCAACCCATTCCCCTATATTTGCCCCTGACTAATGCGCCTAATCTAGAATTCCCTGAACACTACAGACAATTTAGCATGACCAATCCACCAAACCTACACAGTTTGAGCTGTGGTAGGAAACTGGATCACCCATTAGAAGCTCACACAGGAAAGTGGAGAATGTGCAAGCTCCACACCGACAGTCACCCAAGGCTGGAATCGAACTCAAGTCCCTAGTGCTGTGAGGCAGCAGTGCTAACCACCATACTACCCATTGGGTGCTCCCTGACCAGAATTCATTGGAATCTACTCACTGCCTAAAGCAAAGGGAATTCAGCCAAATCCAACTCTCCCAGGATGGAATCCCATTGCTAGCAGCTTGTGTGAGTAGAATATCTTCAGAAGCAGAAAAATGTTTTGGACAACCTCAATTTTTACTTTTGTCATGAGTTCCATTAATATCTGGACAAAGTTATTTCAAATTAAAATTGCAGAAATTTTGTTAATCTGTGTGTGTGTGTGTGTGCGTTTGTTTGTGTGTTTGTGATTGTGTGTGCGTGTGTGTGTGCGTTTGTTTGTGTGTATGTGTTTGTGTGTGTGTGTGTTTAGAAAGGGAAGTACTAGACCATAAAACCATAAGACATAGGAGCGGAAGTAAGGCCATTCGGCCCATCGAGTCCACTCCGCCATTCAATCATGACTGATGGGCATTTCAACTCCACTTACCCGCATTCTCCCCGTAGCCCTTAATTCCTTGTGACATCAAGAATTTATCAATCTCTGCCTTGAAGACATTTAGCGTCCCGGCCTCCACTGCATTCTGCGGCAATGAATTCCACAGGCCCACCACTCTCTGGCTGAAGAAATGTCTCCACATTTCTGTGCTGAATTGACCCCCTCTAATTCTAAGGCTGTGTCCACGGGTCCTAGTCTCCTCGCCTAGCGGAAACAATTTCCTAGCGTCTACCCTCTCCAAGCTATTGATTATATATTTGCAATACTCAAACAGTTTGCCATTCATCTTTCCATCATAGTTTGAGTAACATTGCCCTGTATCATAAACGTGTTGTTTTAGCAGATTAAAGAAACTAGCCTGACTTGTTCCTAAAACTGACCCTGACCCAGTCTGAGACCAATATCATCGGCCATCTCACCAACCTGGTTACATTTAACATTTGTTGTGAGCAGTGGAGGAGTGGGACTAGAAAAGGAAACAGTGACTCAAAAAGCCATGGAACTATAGACCGATGTCAGTGGTGGGTAAGTTGTTGGAGGGGATTCGGAGGGATAGCATTTACTTACATTTGGGAAGGCAAGGGCTGATCAGGGTAGACAACATGGCTTTCTGCATGGGAAATCACGTGTCATTAAATCGGTTGAGTTTTTTGAAGAGGTGACAAAGAAGATTGATGAAGGCAGTTTGGGTGACATTGTCTGTATGGACCTCAGCAAGGTGTTCATTTAAAGAACAAAGAGCTAAGAAAATTTACAGCCCAGGAACAGGCCCTCCAGCCCTCCAAGCCTGAGTCAATCCAAATGTACTGTCTAAATCTGTCAGTCAATTTCTAAGCATATGTACCCCTCTGCTCCCCACCCACTCATGCATCTGTCCAGACTCTTCTTAAATGAATCTACCATGTCTGCCTCTACCACCTCTGCTAGCAACACGTTCAAAATGCCCACCACCCTCTGTGTGAATGACCCAGTGTGAGACCGATATCATCGGCCATCTCACCAACCTGGTTATATTTAACATTTGTTGTGAGCAGTGGAAGAGTGGGACTAGAAAAGGAAACAGTGACCCAAAAGCCGGGGAACTATAGACGGGTGAGCCTGACGTCAGTGGTGGGTAAGTTGTTGGAGGGGATTCTGAGGGATAGCATTTACATACATTTGGGAAGGCAAGGGCTGATCGGGGTAGACAACATGGCTTTCTGCATGGGAAATCATGTCTCATTAAATCGGTTGAGTTTTTTGAAGAGGTGACAAAGAAGATTGATGAAGGCAGTTTGGTAGATATTGTCTATATGGACCTCAGCAAGGTGTTCATTTAAAGAACAAAGAGCAAAGAAAATTTACAGCCCAGGAACAGGCCCTCCAGCCCTCCAAGCCTGAGCCGATCCAAATGTACTGTCTAAATCTGTCGGTCAATTCCTCAGCATCTGTATCCCTCTGCTCCCACCTACTCATGCATCTGTCCAGACTCTTCTTAAATGAATCTACCGTGTCTGCCTCTACCACCTCTGCTAGCAACACGTTCAAAATGCCCACCACCTTCTGTGTGAAGTACTTACCGTGTGTATCCCCCTTAAACTTTCCACCTCTCATCTTGAATGCACGACTTCTCGTTATTGAATCCTTCACTCTGGGAAAAATCTTGTCTCTGTCTATACCCTTCATGATTTTGTAAACCTCAATCAAGTCCCCCCTCAATCTCTTTTTTTCCCATTGAATATAAACCTAACCTTCTCAGCCCCTCTTCATAGCAAGTATTTCATTCTGATTGGTAGACAAATGAGTAAGGTTCGGTCACATGGGATAGAGAGGAAGCTAGTCACAATTGGCTTGAAGGAGGAGGGATATTTTTCAGACTGGAGGATTGTGAGCAGCAGTGTGCTGTAAGAATCAGTACTGAGTTCACTGCATTTCATCATTTATGTAAAGGATTTAGGTGTGAATATTGGGGCCATTGTTACTAATTTTACAGATTACATCAGAAAGGCAGTGTAGTAGATTATCTCAGAGTACAACAAGACCACAATTAGATGGGACAAAAGGGCAAAGAGTGACAGATTAAGTTTAATTTAGATAAATACGAGATTTTGAATTTTGTGAATGCAAACCAGGGCAGGAATTATACACTTGATGGTAAGGTCCTGGGGCGTGTTGTGAAACAAAGGGATAGGGCTGCAGGTACATTGTTCCTTGAACGTGGAGTCGCAGGTAGACAGAGTGGGACAGAACACATTTGGCACATCTCCCTTAATCAGTCAGAGCATTGTGTATAGGGGTTGTGATGGTATGTTGCATCTGTACAGGATGTTGGTGAGGCCACTTTAAAAATACTGTATGCAACTCGGTTTTCTGCAGAAATGATTTAGACACAGATGGTCCAGAACTGGAGGTTTGAGCTGTAGGGAGAGGTTGATTAGGGTGAGGTGTTTCTCCCTGGAGTGTCAGAGGTTGAGGGGTGACATTATAGAGATTTATAAAATCATCAGGGGCATAGATATTCTGAACAGCCACGTTCTGCTCCCCAGTGTAGGGGAGTCCAGAGCAAGAGAGCATAGGTTGAAGGGGAGAGGGCGAATGATTTAGAAAGGACCTGAAGGTAAATGTTACACACAGAGAGTGGTGTGTGTATGGAAAGTGCTGTCAGAGGAAGTGGTGAAGGCAGTTACAATCGCACATTTAAAAAGTATCTGAAAGAGGAGGGATATTGGCCAAATGCTGGCAAATGGGACTGGATCAGATTTGAGTGAACAGATTGGACTACGGGTCTGTTTCTATTCTGCATGACTCTCTGATTCTATAAAAAGGATGATGAATAATTCTGAAAGGACCTTTCAAGTGGGAATTCTCTTCACTGGAAGTTTATCGTGCCTCCATGCTCACATTGATTGAAAGCTGCATTAGGTAAATATTTGACAGAGAAGTGAGTCACGGATAATGGGATATAGAGAGCAAAGTGGAGCTGAGACCCCAACTTGATCAGCCATAATCTTAGTGTCTGGTGGAAAAGGCTCAAAGTATCTAATGACCCACTCCTGCTCTTCAGTCCCATTTTTCTGTATTCCATTCAGCCCATCAAACCTGCTAGGCTACTTACTCCTATAACCTGGTGCACAGAAACAGAGGAGACTATTCAGCCCTTCAAGATTGTCACACACGATGTGAGGTGATTTGGGAAATATAATTGGAAAACCTAGGCTGTTTATGAAAGAGGCTCCTCATCTCTCTTTACAGAGCTTCCCCTCTCTGCAACTTGTGCTCCATTTGTTGGTCATGTTGTAGACCCAGATTCACTGTGAATACAGCCCACATACCTCACCCAGCGATAGCTCACAAAATCCTCTGGTCTCCCTGACTGCAATATGTAATAACATAACATTCCTGAAAATAACACCCACTAACTTTCCAATAACAGAATGTGAGAACATCAGAAACAGGGACAGGTCGTTCACTCCCCAAGCCTGCCTTGTCCTTCAATCAGATTGTGGCTGATCTGCTGTCGGTCTGAAATCCTATTTAATACTCAATTCCTCATAGCCCTCACCTCTCTGACAGATCAATATCCATCTAACTCCTCTTCAAATAATTTTAGTCATCTCATTCCCCGAACACTCTTGAGAACAGAAATCCTGACATTCAATCCACCTGTTTGAAGAAAACACTTGCTGCTCCTATATCATGGTTTATTGATATGAACAAAAGAGGTTGAGACAAGGGTTCAGGTAAAGTGGACTCGCCCTGATATCAAGGCTGTGGTTGACTTCTGTTGACATCAAGGAGCTTAACAAAACTGGACTTAATGGGAATCAGAGTAAACTCTCCAGTGTTTGGAGTCAAACATGGCACAAAGGAAGATGTACATCATCTCAGTCCTGGGTCAGCTCTGTGGGAGATCCTCAGGGTAGCTTCCTCTTCACAAACATCTTCAGCTGTTTCATCAATGTCTCCCGTCCCCACCCTCACCAAAATAAGATCAGAAGTGGGGATGGTCACTGAAGATTCCACAATGTTCAGAACATTTTGTCCCCCCTCAGCTCCTGAACTGGTCTGTGTCCATGTGCAGCAAGACCCAGACTCCATTGAGAGTTGTGCTGTTAATGTGTCAGTAACATTCATGTAACTGCACTGCCTATTGCCACAGTAAAATAAGAGTTCATTCAGCACTTCACAGGAATATGAGGAAGTCATTCAGCCCACTGACACTATTGGAGAAGAACAGGGACAACCCATTCAGTGCCTCCAGCCTATTACTCAGGAAGAGAAGGAGTCTAGTGTGATGGGTCACACCAAGCCCCTTGAAAATATTGGAAGGCAATAGCCTTGCTTCTAATGTTTTCTTATTTTAAAGGAAATATAAAGGGTCTGTTCCAGATGCAATGTGACAGCATCAAGAGAAAATTCAGTGAGAGTAGCAGCCAGGAGATATTCCCTGAAGCTTCCAACTCTGTTGAGACCGCTATAGTTTTTGATGTTACTGACAAACCAAAACCCAGAGATCCTAATCTGTGAGAGCTGGCCACACCCATTCAGTCTGCATTAAAATAAACCTAAGGCATGCCTCGCTGTTACTCAAGTGTCTTAACTAACCAGCTTGGTAACGATCGTTCAATCTCTCTCTTAAAAGAAACCAGGAAAAATAACCTCGTAAAGCTACAGCATCATCACACTTGTCAGAACATCGAGCTATCAAACAGGAACCAGGGGTAACCCAGTCAGGCCCTTGGCCCTGTCCAATTGGACGAGGAAAAAGTCAATCAGCCCCTTGAGTCACTTAGACATGAACAGTAGGAGGCCTCAATGCACTTACACGGGGGCAGAATGAGGTAATTGATGCTGATTCCTGATGAATGTCTTATTCCTGAAACGTCGATTCTCCTGCTTCTCGGATGCTGCCTGTGCTTTTCCAGCAATCGACGCTCTACTCTGATCCTGGATTAGTGGTGCTGGAAGAGCACAGCAGTTCAGGCAGCATCCGAGGAGCAGTAAAATCGACGTTTCGGGCAAAAGCCCTTCGAGGAGGAAAACTTCTTCAAGGCAGGCATCATTGCAAGATGATTCGCAGTAGGGTTAAAATCAACTAGGTAAAAACAATGACTGGAAATGCTGGAAACTCTGATCTCCAGCATTGGCAGTCTTAAGTGTCTCCAGATTGATGCTCCAACATGATGAACAATTGGAGCAGAGGCTGCACAGACAGACTGCTCCATGTTGTTCCTCCTGGCTCCGTTGCTCATGACACACACGTGGGACTTTAACGTGGTTTTCTAGCAGTGAGCAGGGAAGCCATATGTCTTGTGTGGAGTCTCAAGAAGGCATCTTTCATCCCCGAGAAGCCAGCCTGGTGTTCTCTATGTAGGGCGAAAGCTAGTGGGAATGGCTACCTGTTTCAGATCGAAGGTATTGTGGCTGCTTTTGAGGATTATGAACAACATGGCGTACAGTACATGTTCACATCCTGACTGCACAATAACATGGGGAGAGTTAGTAAATGCATATAAACTATTAGGATAGTCACGTTAGACTGATGAATGGACTCTCTAAGTTCAAATAATGCTGACCGTGTTCATGTTGACCTTTCGAGTGCATGTCCTGTGCAGTGTATCCTGTATGCCTTTCTCTGTCCAAGTCTATTTCCACCCTATGATCTGTCTGGCCATGCTTACTATGATCTGTCTCCACTGCTCATAAATAAAGTGTTTCTCTGTACTGAGATACACGTGGCAATAAATCACACCATTCATTCCAGGGTAAAGTATGGAATTTCTCACTCTATCAATGTCTGTTTTGGAAATAAGTGATCGCTGCCACTCCTCGTGTCCTCTGGGGCAGAGCATTCCACACAGCCACGACTCTCTGGGTGAAGAAGTTTCTCCTCATCTCTGTCCTAAATGGTCTACCCCGTATTTTTAAGCTGTTTCCTCTGATTCGGCACTCACCCATCAGAGGAAACATGTTTCCTGCTGTCAGAGTGTCCAATCCTTTCATGATCTTATATGTCTCGATCAGATCCCCTCTCAGTCTTCTAAACGCAAGGGTATACAAGCCCAGTTGCTCCAATATTTCAGTGTAAGGTAGTCCCGCCATCCCAGGAATTGACTTCGTGAATCTACGCTGCATTCTCTCAATAGCCAGAATGTCTTTCCTCAAATTTGGAGACCAGAACTGCAGACAGTACTCCAGGTGTGGTCTCACCAGGGCCCTGTAAAGCTGCAGAAGAACCTCTTTGCTTCTATACTCAATTCTTCTTGTTATGAAGGCCAGCATGCTATTAGCCTTTTTCATTACTTGCTGTACCTGCATGCTTACCTTCATTGACTGGTGTACAAGAACACCCAGATCTCTCTGTACTGCCCCATTGAGGTAGTAATCTGCGTTCTTGTTCTTGCCACCAAAGTGGATAACCATATATTTATCCACATTAAACTGCATCTGCCATGCATCTGCCCACTCACCTAACTTGTCCAGGTCACCCTGTAATCTCCTAACATCCTCATCACATTTTACCCTGCCACCTAGCTTTGTATCATCAGCAAATTTGCTAATGTTATTGCTGATACCATCTTCTATATCATTAACATATATTGTAAAAAGCTGCGGTCCCAGCACGGATCCCTGCGTTACCCTACTGGTCACTGCCTGCCCTTCCGAAATGGAGCTGTTTATCACTACCCTTTGTTTCCTATCAGCCAACCAACTTTCAATCCAAGCTAGTACTTTGCGCCCAATACCATGTGCCCTAATTTTACTCACTAACCTCCTATGTGGAACTATATCAAAAGCTTTCTGAAAGTCCAGGTACACTACATCTACTGGATCTCCCTCGTCCATCTTCAGAGTTACATCCTCAAAAAATTCCAGAAGATTAGTCAAGCATGATTTCCCCTTCATAAATCCATGCTGACTCTGACCTATCCTGTTACTACTATCCAGATGTGCCGTAATTTCATCCTTTATAATAATCTCCAGCATTTTTCCCACCACTGAGATCAGACTAACTGATCTATAATTTCCTACTTTCTCTCTCCCACCTTTCTTTAAAAGTGGTATAACATTAGCCACCCTCCAGTCTGCAGGAACTGACCCCGAATCTATCGAACTCTGGAAAATAATCACCAACGCATCCATGATTTCTCGAGCCAGCTCCTTCAGTACCCTGGGATTTAGACCATCATCCCCCGGGGACTTATCAACCTTAGGACCTAACAGTCTCTCCAACATCAAATCCTGGCAAATATAAATTCCCTTAAGTTTAGGTCCTTCATCCCTGCTTCCAATCCGTCTCACCCTGTCAGAGTTTTATATATCTCATTGAGATCTCCACTCATTTTCCTAAAACCCATGGAATACAGGCCCAGTCGCCCCAAACTCTGCTCCCACAACAAGCCTGTCATCGCAAAGATCGGTCTGGTCATCCTTCACTGCTCTCCCTCAATGTCAGGTTTGTCCTTTATGAGGTACGGAGAACAAACCTGCACACAATACTGCACAGTGTTTGAGATGGGGAGTCACCAAGGCCCTGTACAGCTGCAGTATGACACGCTTACTCCTAGACTCAAATCCCCTTGGAATGAAGGTCAGCACATCATTGATCTTCCTAATTGCTTTC